>NC_044316.2:32642255-32943493 GCF_007474595.2 Lynx canadensis | reverse complement strand
ATGATAATTGCTAAGAAAATGGAGGTGGAAAAGTCTCTAGTATATAGAAACTGCTTTGCAACACATTTAGAATACCTGTACATATTATAATTTTGAGTAGAATAATTTTATAAATGTATACTTCTGGAAGGATTCTTCTGAACATGGTAAATACAGGAAGGTGATAGGAGAAGGTGGAAATCGGCCACACACATTAGTTAAGAGGGAGGTTGTAATAGCTGAGCTTAAGTGAGTCAGAACTACACAAAGACAGTGATAGATGGGGTTGGAGGGGATGTTTTCAAGCTCTTTTCTTTCTTATAAACAAGGAAAAGGTAGACCAAAATCTCTGTGGTAAGTAGCTTCTAAAATATCTCCCAATGATCCCAGTCTCTTGATATTTACATTTTTGCATAATCCCCTCTCCTTGAGTATGGGCTTGTTTTTAAAGAATGGAAGAGAACTGGGGCTCCTGGGTGGCTCAGTAGGCTAAACATCCAACTATGGCTCAGGTCACGATCTTGCAGTTCACGGGTTGGAGCCTGGTGCTGGGCTCTGTGCTGACAGCTCAGAGCCTGGAACCTACTTTGGATTCTGTGTCTCCATCTCTCTCTCTGCCTTTCCCCAGCTCATGCTTTGACTCTCTCTCTTAAAAATAAAGAAACATTAAAAGAAAAATAAAGATTGGAATAGAATTGACTTGCTCTAAAGAATGGCAACTGTGATAGGATGTCACACAGATAATGTTTAAAAAGACTTGTGACTTCATTCTTGACCCTTCTCTTTTTCTTTCTTTCTGTCTGTCTGTCTGTCTAGTTGGCTTGCTGTCTGGAACTTCTCCTTTACTCATTCTGATGGAGAAACGTACCATGATACGAATGGCCCTAAGAACTGAGACCCTCAGTCTAGTTGCCTAGGAAGAGGTGAATTCTGCCAATGACCACATGAGTGAGCTTGGAAACAAATCCTTCCCCAGTTGAGCCTTGAGACAACTACAGTTCTAGCCGATATTTTATTGTAGCCTCATGAGAGACATTGAACCGGAAGGCACAGCTAAGCTATGACTGCATTCCTGACCTACAGAAACTATGAGATGATAAATTGTGTTGGCTTAAGCTACTAGCTTTTGGAGTAATTTTGTATGTAATAATCGATGACTAATACAGTATCTAATTTACTTCTTCTCTCTCAGTGCCTCTAAGAAATAATATATTAAATATCCTTTTGAGAATTTTGATGCTTAGGACAAGATGAATGTATCTCTTTGGTTTCCTTTCAGTCTGATTTACAATAGCATTTCATTATTTGAATAGCATGGGATGATTTACACAGGCTTTCATAGACATCTATAATCATATTGTGACCTGGACCCTATTATCTCTATTTCACATTGAAGAGACTTTGGCTCAGTATAGTTAGTTCTTTCTATAGTCACAACCGTCAGGGAAAAGAAATTGACCAAGAGAGAGCAGGGTCTAACTCCCAGTCATGAACACAATCAGTGCATCACCCCTGAAATTACATAACATATAATGCTATGAAAATCATGGCAGAGGCAACTTCTCTTCACCAAATATGCACCTCTCCACATTTTTCAGGCCTCTTTTAGTCATATGAAGCTAGTATATTAATACTAGTTCTAGCTAATTCCCTGTAAACAGAAGTGGCCTTCTCACCTCTGGTTTGAATCATTCTAACCACGGTACCCAAACCTTCTCTGCTCTCTTCTACCACAGTGACGTCAGAGGCCCTGGATTCCAGAGGGCACAGCCACAAAAAGGTAGGGCCTCTGCCAGCCTGGATCCCTGAGTACAGTGTGGATCAAAGCCCCCTGCTTACTCCTAGTAAGTATATACCATGAGTAAGAAATCAACCTTGAGTTAAATTTTATTTCAGAATAAACTCACCTACCCTAAATACAGCACAGAAGTGAACAAATATAATTTTAAATAAGCAGGAAAAGTTATATTCTCTCCTTTATCTGATGATGTATAGAGTGTGTTACTTTCCTAGAGCAGATTTTCTTAAAGACCATTTGTTCAGAGACCTCTCTTCATGTCCAGATTCTGACATCCATCATATCACAACCTCAGTCATCGGTCACCACTCTAGCACTGCTGAGTGATGGCAGGAAGACCACCTCCTAAAGAAGGAAGGACAGTGTTGGCTTTGCGGGTGTCTACTGCAGATGCACAGAATTGCCTGGCCACAGCACTAACTATGCTTAGAATTTAGTGTTCTGTGATTGCTGTCTTGAAATTATTTTTATAAGCAGAGCCCAATGGAATAATGGAACATGAGCGTGACCCTCTCAGCTCACTTGGTACTGTCTCCAACTGTCTCTTCAGGACAAATTCTCAGCCCCCCTATCTTCGTGCCCTTCTCTGCCTGACTTCTCCTTCCCCATGCTGGTTTCCTTGCTGCATTCTGGCCCTGGCATAGATAGCGTTTTGGAGTTAGGCACAGATGTCCCATGGCTTCTAGGGGCAGGGGCAGAGCTTAGTGGTTACTGTCCCTATTTCAATAGCTCAGTGGTAAATAAGTGGAGAGTGTCTTAGCTCTGCCCAATCTAGGTACCAAGGGCATCCAGCTATGCAGGTTACAATACCCTTGGGGGTTGCCCATACATCAGGCCGGGGAGGTGAGCCTGTGGGAGGGGGAGATACCTGGCTCAATTTCTCAAGATGCTGTCCTGGCCAGTGCATGGTGAGTAGTTCAGGCAGCTGTTAGGCAGAGTGACTGTGCACAGAGCGAGCCTCTATCATCTGGGAGAGGCTGGGTGCTTGGGAGAACCTGCATCACCCCACAAATATCCCCATGCCTTGGGGGTGCTTCCCTGGATTGCTCCATGCCTGAGAACATCCCCTATCCGTCATCCCAGACTTCCTCCGTCTGGGTAATTTTCATTTTTGCCAGTTTCAGGCACTCTCTGGGGATAAGCCACAAATAAGAATTGTGCAATTTCAGTGATTCAGCATACAAGTTAAACGTTCTGATATTTGCATTTAAAAGTGGCATTTCACAATATAAAGATGGATGGTAAGATCCATGCTAATAATTTAAAATTGTAACTTTCCTTTGCTTAGAATTAAATGCAAATTTAAAAAGCAAAAAAAAAAAAAAAAAAAAAAACCACAAAGGAAAGGAAAAAGCTTTATATTTTAATACTTCCCATGACAGTTTTCCCTTGATTTTTGAATAAGGGGGATCAGCATTTTTATTTTGCTCTGAGTCCTGCAAATTATGTAGCTGGTCTTGAGGAAGAACCAACATTGGAAAAACAAAGAACGAAACAAAACAAAAAACACTAAGATGTGAATAAATCACACAACAGTGAGATCTCTTCCAATACAAATCTCCCATTGTAAACTCCTGGTGCCTTAAGACACTTTTTAGTTGTCCAAATCTCTTTAAAAATCACAACAACCTGCAGCTGGCTTCACCAAGCCACCTCTGAAGTCTTTTTGTTTTGAATTGGGTCCAGCTATACACAAAAGGCTTACATCTCTTCCTTAACTGTAATGCTAAAATAAAACATATGAGGTCTAAAAAAGAATTGCTGAATGGGTTTATCAGATCCTGGCAGCAGTGGGAAGTCACAAAGAAAGACAAAACAGTCCTTTGCTTCATACTTGCTTTTGAAATTCCATCCCTCCAGCTCCTCTGTGCTTCTTTCTTGCAAAGGGCAGACTTTATTTCTGCCAAAATCTTTGCAACAGAGCCAACAGAATTTATCTCAAGCTTGGCAGCCAATATACATTATCCACAGGTTTCTGGCTAAACTATTAAAATTAATCAGGTGGCAAACTTTCATTTTAGCAGCTCTAATAAACAAGAGAACTAGATTCCCAGGAGGTGGAAATGTCAGTAAATATAGCAGCTTTAAAAGGAAGAAATTCTTCAAAATGTCTAAGGATGTACTCAAGCTTTAGTCAAATGGACCTAAACTACAGTTACAGTATAGGCACGACCATTCATTTTTATTGAGGCATTTTTCACTGCAAGAGGAATCAAGTCCATTTTCATATAGAATTTCAAGCAAACTTTCAGGTTGCATGAGAAGATGTTCCGTGTGTGGAGTGGGAGTGGAAAAAAAAGAGTCTTTATTGTTTTCCTTGTGGACACTAAAATAATTCTGAAGCAAGGACTTCGAGTAATAGACCTGATGTTGGATTTTTAGAAGAAGTCACACACAGCAGAAACAGAAATGCTCACCAAATATTTCAGGTGTCTGTTTTCCAGCACTTGTGCACTTAGATCCATATATAACTTGGTCTGAGCTAACGTGACATAAATTACTTCCAGGCCAAAGCACAGAAGAGCCATGTGAATTCTCCAGGTTGCTCTTCTCCTGTAGCAGTGACAGGTTGGATTGCAGACTTCACTCGATTTGGATTCCTGAGAGACTACATGGAGCATGCCCTCTGCCAAATTGTGTTGGATATGCAGCATGTAAAGGAAACAAACACTTGTTGTGTAAAGGCACTGGCATTTAGAGGTTAATTGGGAATGCAGTATATCTAGCCTGTCCTAATTAATGATGAAATTAGTACCAGTGGTGTGATGTGGTCACTGAAAAACTAAAAATGATAAAGGGCAAGGACACTAAGAAAACAGGCTGGAGTAATAGCAATCTGTGCTCTGCAATGGCCAAACATTGGATAAAACTCTGCTCTGCAGTAACTTGCAAGGGAGACGGTACACCTGATGAACCACAGCTCGGGGTGGGGGGGGGGGGGGGGGGGGGGGGGTGAGGTAGGAAGCAATGGAAAACAAAATGATTGGAGTGTGTATTTGTGGTTATTTTCTGCATTTGATTTGGGATTACAGGAAGAAAGAGATGAACCCACAGAAGAACTGGCTGATTACAAACAGAAATGGAAGCAAATAGAAAAATTCCAGAAATGCATGACCTGGCAATGTTGAAAAACACACATTTGAATGACAATTCCACCCTTTAGGAGAGATTAGTTGAAGGGCATGACCTTCAAAACAGCTGTCACAATCCTTCAATGGATTAATGTACCACAGGAGAAATATCAGATTAAGGATAAGATATCCAGAAAAGCTTATCAATTGATTAAATATTTAATGGCAAAGGTCATATTAAGGAAGTCCTTTCTACCTACTCTTTCAGGGAAACTCATTGTACCCACCATTAACTAACTGTCAGGAGACAGAAGTTTTGGTGTCAAGAAAGTAAAGAAATGTAACAAATGTGAAGACCAAGTTTCTAAAAACGTCTGTATGTTATGGGGTAGGGGGTACTACTTGTATTTAGAAATGACTGGAATCAAGTAAATATGAAGTCCCCTACTACATCTTAGAGTGATGGAGAAACCAAGAGCTTGTGTTAGCACACCTTGGGCCGCAACCTTCTAGCGGATGGTGGGGGGTAGATTACCCCAACAATCATTTTTGTATGTGGCATGGAGGATAAGAGACAACAGAGAATCTCCCAGATCGGTGAACAGGGATCACAGAAAACAATGAATGAGAGTGTATCCACCAGAATGCAGAATCAAATTCTTCCCCGGTCCTTGGGGGTGCTCCTCTTTACAACACCTGCCCAGTGGTGTTGCAGAACGGACCTGTCTGCTGCAATGCATGACTCCAATCTTAATCAGTCACTGTGCTTACTTGGCACCCTGTATTGGGTGGTGCACTGGAGGACTGCAGATTTCCTGTCTGTGTAACTAATAGGGAT
The DNA here is from genome assembly GCF_007474595.2 of Lynx canadensis. Lineage (NCBI taxonomy): Eukaryota > Metazoa > Chordata > Mammalia > Carnivora > Felidae > Lynx > Lynx canadensis. Next base: position 32,937,807 of record NC_044316.2, on the reverse strand, counting down.
CTAGACCATGAAAAATTATCACTAAATTTGATGCCAAGGCTGGTATGCATTACCTGAGACCCTGGGACTTTTGAGTTCTCTGTACTAGAAGGATATGAGTATGGGAAGAAGAAAGTAGAGAGATTTTTTATTACCAGATAAACAACCTGTAGCTGAGAAGGTAATAGTGACAAATATTTCAAGCATCCCTCTACATTTTCCATGTAGGGGTCATGTGACTGTGTGTTGAAGAATATAATGTCAGGTTCAAGACTTTCTAGTATTCTTCCTCTGCCATAGTGACTAGTGGCATATCCAGTGGTGGAAATCTCCAACCACTAATATCCCTGAGGGATCATGTGAATCAATTCTCTGCATCTACTCTCACATAACAACATTGCCTATGTAACATGAAAAAGAAAGATTCATTGAGTTAATCAACTGAGATTTTTGAGTTAATTCATTACTGCCATGTAATCTGACTTAACCTAATACAAGATATGTGCAATATAATTTCTAATGAATGGACAAATACAGAAATGACACCAGGGAGTTTCAATCATAGAGAGGGAGTTCATCACTAGTGCAAATGAAGTGGGAAAGAGCCTCAAATGTGCAATCCAGTAGACCCGATTTGAATCTGTTCTCTTTTATCTCATTAATTCTACGACCTTGAACATGTTATTTAAACTCTTTAGCCCTAATATCCTCACATGTAAAGTGGGGGTAATAAAATTACTACAGGTTGTTAGAAGGATTAAAGACATAATTTTAAATAAAGGAATCAATGCAATGACAACATGAATGCCAGCTAGTTTTCCTCCACTCCCTCCCCCACCAGCCCTACCATTCCTTACTGGATGAACATGGTAAAAAAAAAAAAAAAAAAAAAAAAAAAAAAAAAAAAAACTCATCAAATGAGGCATAGGAATGCCTCCAAAGATTCAACTGCATTTCAGAGAAAGGTCAGAAAGATAACACAAATTCTTAAAGTGGCCGGCCATACAGTTATTGAATTGGTTGTCAAATCCTGGTGAACTTGAAAGCTCATAACTTTAAAGCAAATTATAAAACAAAACAAAATGGAAGGAAAGAAAACAAACAAAAACTCCAAGCAGGTCAAACAGAAAGAGTCAGTGGTTAGAAAGTGAAGATTCAGCCATGGATGTGTCAGTGTGTTTCCTAGAATAAGAGAAGCATTAGGATTTTTACATCAGATTGCTTACATCTCAATCCCAGTGTGTCCCCTAGTTTTGGAGCAAGTCTCTGAACATCTCTAAGGCTTAATTTCCTGTTATAAAATGGGAATAATGGTTATCTAATTCATAGGTTGCATGTGTTATTCATATCTGTATCACACTGCCTGCTGGTATGACTACCATCACCATCATCATCATCATGGTTGGTTATGGGGTCGATACGAAGGGGGTCTTGGAAGTCAGGGAAACTGTAGGGATGAATTTGATAGGTTGAGAATATGAATCTGTTAGTGTTGTTCAGGAAGGTTTGGAAGCAATCTAAGCTAATTTTCCATTCCCTCAGTACATCCTCAACAAGTAGATACACTTTTAATGTGCATCCTTATGAGGAGAGATCATCAAATTAATAACACAGAAGCTGAAAGTTGGATGCTGACCTTTCTAAGATTTCAAGAAATCTTTCAGTAGTCAGTGGGTAAAGGTAATGTTGTGAGACAGTTACTGTGGCTAATTACAAATGATTGTTACTTATTAAACATATATCTCATTTGTTGAACAAGCACCTCACTGATTACCTTATTTAGTTGTTTTACCTTAACCTGGTGAGTAAACACTATGCCAGGTGCTGGGAATACAGCTGTAAAAAGAATGGACACTAATCTTGATCTTTATGGAATTCACAACCAAAAGCTCCAGAAGGAATGAATCACTCATGATTGTCTCATTTCTATTACTGCTCCTATCACCTTGTTCTGCCCTAATTTCTTTGACCCCCATGATAGCAAGAGTGATCTCTCATTTCAGGGCAGTGACAATGCCTTACTCATCTTAATAACAAGTGCTAAAAATATGTTCTTATTTGATTAAAACTTGAATGAATTAATGAATGAAATTAAATTAGCTGCAGAATAGCCTATGTATTTATATCTCCAATTTTATATATAAATACATGACTTGTTTTAACCTTTGACTGATGAGTTCTGAGATTGGGTTGAAATTTGCATACATAATGCTTTTAAAACAAATTAAATAATATTTGATTTCCTTAGTCTGAAGTAGATTCAATTTTACTTTTTATATTATATTTCCTGATTTTATGCAGGTGCAGGAAGTCTGGATGTCTTTCTGTCTTATAGAGAGTCAAATGATTTCACAAATTTTGTGTTGCAAATAATGTAAGTAAGGTAAGGAAAACATACTCTAAACACTCATTCTCACTTTTAAGTTAAATTGCAAAACATTGGCTTTGTCCATATACATTTAGAACTGTTTCTCTTGAGTATGCAATGCATTCAACAAATAGGCAATGATACTGTCTGTATAAACATCCCTTCCCCTGAGTCACCTTAACCAACCACTATGGGGACAAGAGCCAGGTTAGGTAGGAGTGGGATTTAGGTTCTACAGAGGGATAGCTGAGACACACGTTCCTATCCAAGGCAACAGGAGGAAGCAAGTGTAGATACTAAATTCAAATAGGTTGGAGTAGGACATCAAGATTGCGTCTTGAGGCCAAGAAATGAGTACATCAGCAGAGATCTCATCACAAGATAGAGACCCAGGTTCTTATCCTAACTCAACCATTTATAATCCATATTATATTTAACAAATTATTTAGCCATCCTGAGACTCAGTATTTGGACCTCAGTGAACTCATTAGGGTAAGGGCTCTCTGGCAATCCATCAACTGTCCTCTTTCTTGGTGATTTATTGTATTCCTTCTCTGAAAACCACATAGATGGTATTGTTATCATGGCTGTGCTTTCATATTGCATTTCCAAATTAAACATTTAAAACCAGCATTGATATGTATAACTAGTAAGAATGTGAAATGGCATGTCCTTCCCAGAAAATAATTTGCCAATAGGTTCTTAAACTAAAACAAAAACCTTGAAGTATGCATACTTTTTATCCAATCATTCTCCTTGTTGGAATTTGACCTAATAACAGTTGTAATCAAGGATTTACACACCAACCCTTTTATTATAGCATTTATAATGTGATAAAGCAGTTATAACTTAGATTTTAAATAGGAAAATAACACAGATAAGTGAAAGTAAAAGTGTATTATGCAGCCATCAAAAATTATATTTTCAGACTATTTGAAGATTTGTGGAAATAATTGCCAGAGTATTATAAGAAAACAGATGGATATTTTAAATATTTTAATCCAAGTTCTATTCGTTTACATGTACATGCACTTTAAGTATGTATTTATGTAGGGGCAGCCTGGGTGGCTCAGTTGGTTGAGTGTCCAACTTTGGCCCAGGTCATGATCTCACAGTTTGTGATTTTGAGCCCTGCGACAGGTTCTGTGCTGAGAGCTGACAGCCTGGAACCTGCTTTGGATTCTGTGTCTCCCTCTCTCTCTGCCCCTAATCCACTTGCGTTATGTTTCTCTCTCTCTCAAAAATAAATAAACATTAAAATAACCTTAAATATGTATTTACGTAATATTAAAGAAATATACCAAAATATTAAAATTTGTTCCTATTATGGGCTAAATTGTGTCCTCCCAGAATTTGTATGTTGATGTTCTAACCCCTGGTACCTCAGAATGACTGTAAGTTCTTTAAAGATGTAATTAAAGTTAAATGAAGGCATAAGACTGGGCCCTAATCCAATATGACTGGTATCCTTAAATTAGAAGAGAAGCAGGGGTGCCTGGGTGGCTCAGTTCATTATGCGCCTGACTTCAGCTCAGGTCATGATTCACAGTTCGTGAGTTCAAGCCCCGTGTTGGGCTCTGTGCTAACAGCTCAGAGCCTGGAGTCTGCTTCAGATGCTGTGCCTTCCTCTTTCTCTGTCCCTCCCTGACTCGCGCACGCTCTCTCTGTCAAAAATAAATAAACATTAAAAAAATAATAAAAGAAAAGAAAAAGAAAAGCAAACACAGACACACATAGAGGAAAGACCATGTGAAGATCCTGGAAGAAGATGGTATCCTCTTCAAGCCAAACAGAAAGGACTCAAGAGAAATCAATCCTACCAATACCTGAATCTTGGACTTCCAGCTTCTGGCATTGTAAGAAAATAGATATCTGCTGTGTAAGCCACCTAGTCTGGGGTCCTTTGTTAAAACAAATACACTTCCTCTGGGAGGTAGACTTCTAAGTGGTGTTTATTTTCTTTTTTACACTTGTTTATATAGTCTCCAGCATTTTTACCATGAGACTAAGCACTGAGCACAGACACTGTTTCCTCAGAGACAAGTACATGTTTTCTCTTTTTTTTTTCTTGTGGAATAAATGGGTCCACACTTTTGTTAAGTACCCTAGCTATGTGTGGGTCTTCTCCACTTAGTTGTGAGCCCTTGGAGGGCAAAGCGTTTGTTCAAATAAACTTTGTAATAGCCCTGCCTATTGTTGTAGCTGGCACATATTAGACTCCCCCAAATATCTGTGAAATGATATTTAGGTGGTACTGATTTATAATGTGTTTGGTCTGTACTCTAGTATTACAGAACAGTTTACTCCATAGCTATGGTGAACATTCTGAGTGTTTGCATCACCTCTAAAAAAGCTTCATTTATGAATGCGAAGTTGAGACTTCCCTTCAACATAAGGAAAAATCCAACCTGCTGTTCTTTTGGCTTCTTACTAGTGTTGCCTGGTTTTTGCTCTAATTTTCCATCAGCAACTCCTCTCCTCCCACACCTCTTCATGTTCTCTTTTCCTCCACTACCATTTAGTCTCACACACAAGCACACATAATCTTTGTCCAAAGGATTGGTCAAAGATACTTTGAGCTCAATAAAAAGCTTCTCATATAAAAGACTATTGATCTAAACTGAACTAAAATAGAGTTTAGGGAGAGTGGAAGGTCAAAAAATGGGTTTCCTTGTCTATTTGGAGAGGAGGTGGGAGCTACAAAAGAGAGAGAAATCAGGTATGAAAAGAGGCATCAATAAATACATCCTGACTGATTTTAGTCACTTTGCAGAAGTAAATTGTTGTATTTTGCTGAAAAGGGCAGGAATACCTTGAAGGTTTGGAACCAAGGCTAATTCTCTCTATCCACTGAATTTTTCCTTGAAACTGTCATTACTTTAAGATATTGATATATCTTTCTAGCTACTTTTGAGCACATATTAAATCCAAGAAACTTTGTGCATACAACATTCCTAATACAGAAATCATCCTTGAAAAGTAGTAGTATCAATATTAGATAAACTGATTCCTAAAGATTAACTAGCTTACCTAAAGTCACTGGAAAATGTCCTTGGGGTAGGCAGTCATCTTAGAGAAAGTTCCTAGGATCTTTCCAAGAATAGATTCCAACAAGAAGAAATCACATTTATTGCAGATCTAATATGACAGCCATTTTGCATACATAGTCTCGTTCCATTTGCCCAACATTGCTAACAGGTAGGAATTAGCATTGTTATCTTACATGGCAGAAAAGGTGGAGATATCTGCCAAATGAGTACAATTTTAACAGAGCTGAGATTTAAATCCATTTTCATCTGATTTAGAAGAAATCTAGATGGAGACTCAGAGACTTTTTTAGTAAATGATTAAGAGAGTGCCCTCAAGTAGATAAAAATATGAAGACACTGTTACTGTCTTCAATTTGGTGAATTTCTCTTGACTCACAGATTAAAGACAGCTCCATATCTCCAGCATGGGAGTAAAGCTAATGCACATTTGACTTTTAACAAGCTGTTCTTCTCTGCTTTAAAACACACACACACACACAAACAGACTTAAACTCAAATCATATAACGTCATTTTCTCTGTTGCTGAGCAATTAAGAATCTGAAATTCAGTGTTATCCAGGTTATGCTTTGTCTATATCTGATCCATCTAATATGGTAGCCACTGGCACATGTGGCTATTAAAATTAATTTAAACTAAATAAAGTCAGAGATTCAGTTTTTTAGATGCATCAGTCAGTCACATTTCACACACTGAGGAGCCAGGTGTAGCTAATGGCTACCGTATTGGACAGTGCAGGTGCAGAACCTTTCCATCATTGCAGAAAGTTCTGCTGGATAACACTGGCTGATATTAATAACTTGCAGAGGGTTACAAGGTCTTCTTTGCCGATTGAGTATATACTACAAACAGCTGTTGTGTTGAACAAACATCTTTGGGTTCTTGCTTATTAATCTCCTTTATTCACAAAGGATAATCTTTTAAGCTCAACATCGAGACCTATTGGTAGAAGAATGAATTGTGAGAAGGAACCCAAGCAAAAATCATGGATCAAGATACCCATATTCATCCATATTATATAACGATCACAATCAATGAGCTACTAAGGCCCTAAAAGATGAAAATTGGAGAACTTGCATGGCTTTCGTTTGTTTGTTATTCTTGCAAGTAACATTCACTCAACTTCTGCTACAGATGTAGGTATTACAGAATTTGTAAGAGAATGCCCTCAAAGATTTTGGAATTGATGGGTAGGGGGCAGAAATAGAGATGGACAACTTTATCTGAAACTCAATGTGCTAATTGCCAGAATAGCGGAATGTAAGCATTTTGTTCATAGCATAAGCTTTTCGGGAGCTTGATTCTGGCTTACTCTAGATAATGAAGGAGGGTAAGAACAGAGCTGCTAGAGTGAGTGCCTCATGGGCAAAGGGTGGTTGTGCTGGTCCTTCTCAGCTTGCCACCCCAAATCTGTTCTCCACCAAACGTTGTCTTACTCTTCTCAAGAAGGGAGGGTGACCCAGTGGATGTATCACCTACACTCCCTTGCTGACTAGTTTTCAGTTGTGTTTGACCAATAGAAGTTAAGCTTTCAGATACCAGAGGTCAGGAGGGGAGAGAACCTAGGTTATTTTCTTCTGCTTCTGTGGCAGGAGCTGGAACTCTCAAAGATTACAGTTCCCAGGTCTAACTCTTGACTAGAGTGCCACAACCACAATTTTCTCTTCTGTCCCTTCAGCTACAGGGCTTTTACTACCTCTTATCTCTGGGTGTTTCACCACTGCTTTTGACCCCCTTAACTCTACCCACATTTCTAGAAGGAGTCTCTTTAATAAGGTCTCTCCATTTGAAACATCTGGGTTAAATTACATGTCCATCTGGGACCCTGACTTAACACAGCAAAATGAGAGAAGAAGCCTGGTAGCTGAGAGCCAGAGAATGAGGGCTTCTGATAAGGATTTTAAACAGTGGGACTTACCATAGTGTACTAATGCCTTTGGAGTTGGAGGGATTATTTGAGGGTCTTTGAAGAGTCTACAAGACCTGTCTTCTACTTCCCATCTTCCTGCTCTCCATTCCCTCTCCCTAGAGATTACCTTAGTGAACAATTTCTGTGTAACCTTCTAAATGTTCTTCACTGCATGCTCAAACATATGGTTTGAGCACCCAACCATCCTCAGCCACACTGAAGGAAAATAAGTCCGCCTCTTGCTTGTCAAAGAGGAGAATGGTAAGGGCAGCAGCATCTGGGAACTAGTTAAAACCACAAATTCTCAAGCCTTTACCAGACCTATTGAATCAGAAACTCTGGAAGTGAAGTTCAGAACTCGATATTTTTTGGAGGGGGGTGGAGAGAGCACACATGCATGTGAGAGCAGGAGAGGGCAGAAAGAGAGAGAAGATAGTAAGCAGGTTTCATGCCCAGCACAGAGCCCTATGTGGGGCTTGATCTCACAACCATGAGATCATGACCTGATCCAAAATCAAGAGTTGGATGCTTAACTGACTGAGCCACCCAGGTGCCCTGGGAACTCGAGGTTTTTAATAAGCCCTCCCAGGGGCACCTAGGTGGTTTAGTCGGTTGCACTTCTGACTCTTCGTTTCAGCTCAGGTCATGATCTCACAGTTCATGAGTTTGAGCCTGGCATCAGGCTCTGAGCTGGCAGTGTGGAGTCTAATTGGGATTCTCTCTCTCCCTCTCTTTCTGCCTCTCCCCACCTCATGCTCTCTTTCTCTCTCTCAAAATAAATAAAACTTAAGAAAATAAACCCTTCTGGTAACTGTGTTGCACACTTAAATTTGAGAACCAGAGGACTACACAGTTCTTCTGGAGAGCTCTCTCCCTCAACCATCTGGTCATTACTATTTCACACAGAGTGGAGTGATCCTCCTGAACTTGGGCTCTGACACTGTTAACTGCTCAGAATAGGCATTCTATGCCAATGTGAGTTTTGAAGTCATGATGTTTTGTTTTCCTCTCTAAAAGTGAAAGACTATGCAATATTTCCTTCCTCTTTGCCTTTCTTCAGGAATCCTACAAGTCAGTTTCAGTCATCTCAAGAAGCCCAAGACCCACTGGTTACCACATCTTAACCCTATATCACTGTACTTGCAATCAATCTTTAAGTCCTCTCAAAGCATTCCAAATAATTTTGTCCAAGATTCAACAATCTTTCCTATGTCCTCAACCACCTCTCAGAATGATCCTAATCCATATATGTATATGTATATATATATATATATATATATACACACACACACACACACACACACACACGCACATATATATATTTCTTATAGTTTTCATGAATCAAAGATGATTTCAATTTCATACTCCACATACCTCATGGCCTATAGGTTCTTCTCTTTGCTTTTTTTTTTTTTTAAGTTTATTTATTTTGAGAGAGAGAGAGAGAGAGGGAGGGTCAGAGAGAGAAGGAGAGAGAAAATCCCAAGCAGACTCCATACTGTGAGTGCAGAACCCCAGGCGGGCCTTGATCTCATGAACGCAGAGATCACAACCTGAGTCGAAATCAAGAGTCAGGGGTGCCTGGGTGGCTCAGTCGGTTGAGCGTCTGACTTCGGCTCAGGTCATGATCTCATGGCTCATGAGTTCAAGCCCCGCGTCAGGCTCTGTGCTGACAGCTCAGAGCCTGGAGCCTGCTTCCAATTCTGTGTCTCCCTCTCTCTCTGCCCCTAACCCACTCGCATTCTGTCTCTGTCTCTCTCAAAAATAAATAAACATTAAAAAAAAAAAAAGAAAAGAAAAGAAATGAAGAGTCAGAGGCTTAACTTACTAAGCCACCCAGGCACTCCTCTCTGCTGTTTTAAAACTACAGCTTTTGCTCTCTCCACCGGAACTCACAGTTTCTTGGCCATTACAGCTTAATGTTTGGTAGCTTCCCTTTTGTTTTTATCTAGTAACTTTTGTAATTTATAGGTTTAGCATTTTACTCATTGTCTTGCTCTCTATCACTATCTTTTCCACTTCCAGGAACTTCAAGATCCAAATGGGTTATATGTCAAGCCCTCAGGAGCTAGTCCCAGCCTTCCTTACTTCTGGTGTTCTTTTCCTCTACCCCACTTCAACCACCAGCTCCTGTAAACTTAGCCTTGATCTTTTTATCCGCAATAACTACATTCAAATAACAAATTACAAGGATGCCCATGTATAAGTACAAGTTCCCATCCTTCCAGAAGGTAATTAAGGTAGTTGTTCTAGCCTGCCAGTTCCATGGAGCTAAGACTAATGAAGGATGGGATTCTTGCAAGAACCTGGATGCATAGAAATTGAAGGAGAGTGGAGAGTTACAATTGAGGTGGGGCAGAAAACCAGAAAGGAAAACCTACATGGGTCATTGAAGTAAATAGGTGCTCCAGAGAAGACATCAGCGTTCAGGATTCAGAAGTCAGCAATCCAAGATGGTACAAGCAGAGAGCAAGCGATCTGATAGGCAAATAGGAAGATTGATAGTAGTGGCAAATAATCATCTAGAGGTCATTACCTCGACTGGTTTCCACAGAGGATTTGATTTTTTCTCCAGAGTCACGTGTTGAGCAAATGCGTATCAGGGGGTTATTCCGAAGATCAAATATAAGTGCATTGTGGATGCAGAGGAGCTTTCCAATGAAAATGTCAGTTGTTGCTACTGTTCTTGATTTAAATGACCCATCTCGACATTGCAGGAAGTGCTGATATTGTGGGGTCCCTCCTTTCTCTTTAAACCCAGGCAAATGTTTCTTTCCTCGTTTCTTCAGTGGTTAAGAGAATTATGCAGAAGCTGGCTCGGGTTGGTTAATTATTCAAATGTGATTATACAAAAGCAGCATATTTGTTCTGTCCCTATTTGTGCATATGTATTTATTTTTTATGAACCTTACTTCCCGTCAGTGAAGAGAATAGAATTAGCACATCTGTCCCATTTGTTGTGACAAAATATGAACTTAAGATCTGTATGCTGATTTAGGGAAGCATATTCCTAGGCGTACATGGTGAGTCTGATGGAATAAAATTTCAGTAATAAATACAGTTGTGGGAATCTGCATTAAAAAGCAGCACTAAAAACAAATGACATAAAAGAGTGTTATGGAAGCTTTTTAAGGAGAATTTGAACAGAAACAGAGGCATCTCTAGAGAGGTGGAACATTGGGACAAATAATTTGTGGAAAGGGGGTGGGAAGAATGAGAAGAAGGAGGAGGCGTGTCCCTGCCATTTTCCAAATTTGTGAATGCCAGCATCTTGAAGGAATCATGAGAAAGATGTTGAAGAAAACAGGAAGGAGGGGAAAGCTATAAGATGTATGCATTGTTTGATAGGCAAGATATACACAAATTTTGTATAGCTGTGGGGACAGTAAGAAAAGAGACATGCCTAAATGTGTTAGAGCTCATTATATTTGCTAATTGCATTTTCTTCTATTGACGCTCTCTCACCCAAATCATGGCAGTGCCTAAGGACAGACACCACTGTTGCTTTTTGAGGCAGCCAGAGGAGGAGTGTCCAGAGCACATGCTGGGCTCCTTGCCACCTTATAGAGAACATTGGAAAGCAGGAGGACATTGATGTATACCCCAAATTCCTCCTTATAAGCGATAATTAGGAACAGGAGGGAGGATGCTTAGCTGGTATTGATTGCTCCTTTTTGAGACATATACTAAACCTGCAATATGGGTTTAGGTAGGACACAAATAATATTAATTTTATTATCTGTACATTCATACTTTGCTTTCATCTATTTATGGCAACTGATACTGGTCTCCCATTTTCAGCACCAATATAAATATTGTTATTAAAACCAATGTGTTTAAATGAAGAAAATGAACTATTTATTAAAAAATATTAGGTCAGGAGAGCCTGGGTGGCTCAGTCAGTTAAACATCCGACTTCGGCTCAGGTCATGATCTCACGGTTCATGAGTTCAAGCCCCACATCAGGCTCTGTGCTGACAGCTCGGAGCCTAGAGCCTGCTTCCGATTCTGTGTTTTCCTCTCTCTCTCTCTCTCTCTCTCTCTCTCTCTCTCTCTCTCTCTCTCTGCCCCTTCCCTGCTTATGCTCTGTATCTCTCTCTCTGTCTCTCAAAAATAAAAATAAACATTTAAAAAATATATTAGGTCAGCCAGGAGATCAGCAAAATTTGTAAAGGTGGCTCTCAAGTGATGACATTTGGGAATCAATATAAGAAAACACAATGGGTCAGAGAAGACAGGACAGAGAATCAAAAGTTATGGATGCTCAACTTTGCTAATAATTGTGTATTTGAGACAATTAACCTCATTTTTTCTGAATATTGATAATAATTCCCAATTTAGATAATTTACAGCATTTTTTTAAATAAAGATTCAATGGTATAATGTATTTGACACTCTCTAAAAAATAACCAGTGTTGGGGAGCCTGGGTTGTTCATTTGGTTAGGTGACCAACTCTGCATTTCGGCTCAGGTCATGATCTCACGGTTTGTAGGGTCAAGCCCTACCCTGGGCTCTGTGCTGACAGTGTGGAGCCTGCTTGGGATTGTCTCTCTCCCTCTCTCTCTCTGACCCTCCCCCTCTGGTGCTCTCTCTCTCAAAATAAATATACATTTTTATATATGTGTGTATATATATATATGTGCATATGTACATATATGTATATATGTACATATATACATGTATATACATACATACACACATGTATATACACATATACATACACACACACACACATACACACACACACACACACACACACACACACAGTGTTGTAATGGGGAAGTATTGTGCATATACCTTAGGAGGGCTTCTGTTGAGTCATACCCTTAAGCATTTCCTCATTGAGTGTGACCAGAACATGTGACTCCTAACAATAGCATACCATTGCCAAAGGTGATGGGATGTTACTCCCTTAATTAGGTTTGGTTGCATAAGTCTTAGCAGACTGTTGGCTTCAAAGAAGCAAACAGCCCTATTGTGGACCACAGCCCTATTGTGGACGACATGCCTATGGAGAAGGCCATGTGGCAGAGAACTGTGGACAGTATCTAGGATTTGAGGTGGCCTCTAGCTGACAGCCAGTAAGAAACTGGGGTCCTCAGTCATACAGCCACAAGGAAATCAATCTGCTAACAACTTCAGTGAGCTTGGAAGCAGATTCTTTCCTTTGAGAATTCAGAAGCACCCAGATAAGAACATGGTCTGGCCAACCCCTTGATTACACCCTTATGAGAATCCCTAGGAAATTAAAAAAAAATCACCTCTTTAGTGTAACTAGCCACATTTCAAGCTCACACATTGCAGATATAGAATAGTTTCAACATCATACAAAGTTCTGTTGGTCAAGGCTCCTCTGAAGCTCCCTTAAGGAACAAGCTGAGTTTGAGACTTCCCCTAAAATTGAGCCCTGATTTGGCTTCTTCCCTTTACTTGTACTACTTACCTTACTTCCTTACTGCTGTCTCCTAGGTTCATTTCTTTCCTAACGCTTTTGCAATCAAGCCCTGGTTTGAGAGGAGGTCCACCTAAAACTCAAGAGAAATCCACTGGAAAAAATGTTAGTTCTTTTGGTTTCTATCTCTGAATGCTAAATGCCAAAATTGACTGTCATTGTTACTGATTTTTTTTTTAATCTTCATTCTTCCCTGGTATTCCTCCTTGATTGTTAAATGTGGAATTATCGACAACTGCATTTACAGTTTATAAAACACTTTCTTAGACCTTATCTTGAAGGAATGACACTGAAAATTTTAGCATATTTGTGCTGATTTATAGTACTGATCAAAAAATAACTGTTAATATCCTTATTTTAAGGGTTAGAGAATTAAACCCCAGAATAGTTGTAATAATTCTAAGACCCTATTTTAAACAGGTAACACATTTGAAATTCATGGCTGGTTCCTGACCAAGAACTCAGAGCACTTTCTATATAGTGCACTTCCCTTAGAATTCCAAGGGATATACCACATCTAGCACACTCTGTGAACATACATAATGGACAAAAAAAATGTGCTTTTTGTGAAGGGAGACTTTGCACTAGAAATTTAATAAGTAGGTGGTTATAGGATGACTATGGTTCAAGTTGGGAAGAAGGGCTTCACATGCTTTCCTTTAAAAAAGCTATGATTGATTGTTCAGTGCCCTAACGTTTACCTCTGCTTCAACCATGTAGTTAGTCTGACCAATTTTTCCAACACATATTCACAAAGTGACCTAACAGCTCAAATACATTCAATTGTCATCATTGTCTTCCTCCTCCTCCTCCTCCTCCTCCTCCTCCTCATCATCATAAGCAGCAACATCATTGTCATCACCCTTTTATCAAGCCAGGTGATATGCTAAGAGCTTGCAGTCATTATTTTATTCAATACTCATAACAAGTCTAGGAGCTGGCACCATCATTATTATTCTCATTTTGTAAATGAGCAGAATGAGGCACATGTCAAAGACTTATGGTAATTACATACGGTACAACTTATTTCCTTCCTACCATGATCCCAATTCAACACAGTTATCCAGATCAGGTGAGGAATAATGATTCTTAATCAATACTACTTGGCTTGTTTCAATCTGTGGCCTTTCCTACCCAGTATATTGTCAGTAGCAGTGGAGGAGATAAAGTAGGTTCCTAAGAACAATGCCAATTTCTTTTCTCTCATATTTTCTGTCTTATGCTAACCTGGAAAGTAAACATCAACAGACTTGCTTCCATTACTTAAAAAATAGATATGTATCATTTCCTTTCTGTCACTTCCAAAGAGCTATTATTATTGTTTTAAAATAGAGCTAATTAATGCAATACAGCACTGTAATTAGATTCTCTTTGTCCTAGAAATTGGCCAGACGCTGCAGGTTTATCCAAGAGAAAGTTCTTCACAGCACTGGGAGAATAATGAGTCTCATTCATTCTCAGCCTGAGCCACATCTGAACTAGTGACCCAGGGGTGGATGTCTCAGAGGCCCATTACCAGCCCCCAAAGCCATCTATTGTGACAAGGGTGTTGATGGATCCAGCTTAATGCCACCCAGATATTATCTCTGAATCTTAAGCAAAAGACAAACTGCAGCTACAAGGCAGATATAAAAGTCTCTTGCTGAGATTTGTAGAAAATGTTGTCATTTTAATTAACATTTCCAAACAATAATAATCATTATTTAGTGTTGTGAAGCCAGCCACATACAAAATGCTAAATTTCTGAGTATTTTAAAGCAGAAAAGTGTTCTGGGAAACGACGAGAAAATTTGGTTTTCTGTTTCTGGATCGGGAATATCAGATCAAAGCATTTTTTTTCTCCTTTTAAATAAAAACTGTATGACTTATTCTGAAGTCATTCTTCCTTTGCTAATTTGCCCCATGACATATGGTACCTTTGCAAAAATTCTTACAATGGATTAAAACTGTATTTTTAAAAATGAGCTTGAGATCTTGAGCTTTATGGGCTGCAAAAATACAAGGTAATTGGAAGTGCTTTGGAACTTGGAACATGAAGGAATAAAACCGATTTCTACAAGAGATTAAATGTTATTTTCATGCAAAAGAATGCAGCCATCATTCCATGACTTCCCTTCATCTGTATCCTCATCCCCACAGTCTCCACACTACTGACGTATCTCACAGATTGATCCCTTATCCCCTACTGTCTTCCAAACAGAAACAATACTTAGTCACAGAAGGCAAAGTGCTCTGATCCTTCTAGCTTTTCACAGCTGGTCTCTCTCCTGAAGCTGGGTTCTCTTTTTTTTTTTTTTTTTTTCCACTTTTTCTTTTTGTCTGTGTTGCTTGACCCACCCTGCTCAGCGATAGACCTCGATGCCGGCTATCTCCAGGCTCAGCCCCCTTGAGCCCATAAACTCATTCTGACTCAGGCAGAGCAATTTCAGATTAGCTGATGGGTCACAATATTAATAACAGCTAACATTTACTCTTCGCTTGACATGTACCAGACGATATTCTAAATCATCCATTTGATCCTTTCAGCAACCCTATGAAGAACTCATTATTATTATCCTGATTTTCCAGAGGAGGAGACTGGGTACAGGGAGGTTGCCCAAAGTAAATAATAGATATAGGGTCTGAACCCAGAAAGTCTGGCTGCACATCTGAACCTCTTAACCTTTGTTCTCCATTCCCTGTCCCATTAGCCAGAGGCACGTGGATCTAGGCAAGGCTAGAATTTGCCTTGATCACTCTCCTGCCCAGGTCTTAGCATTTCTTTAAAAACCTTTGGGTGGAGCCAACTTTTGTATCAGTGTTTTACTTTGTTCTCTAGCTCTTCATGGGAACTAGGGGTCTTGTCTTGGGTCCTGAATTTCAGCTGACTACTAGATCTTTAGAACCTCTTTCTGGTTCTCACCAATCCTGGAGGCAAGGGGAACTCCAGAGACATCCAGTGGTCTCTCAGTGGCTGACCTGGATTTCCTTCTAAACAGATGACACCTTGCCTCTCTATGTTTACTTGACAGTATTTAGTTGAGTGGATTCCACCATCTCCCTTGAATCATCCACTTTACTTCATTTCTATTACCTTCACATGCTTGTCTGGGCCACCATCTTCTTTCACCAGATGAATGCATTAGATTCCCTGTGGGTGTCCCAGCCTAAAACTTTTGGCCTCTCCAACCCATTTTCTGTGCTCGACCAGGGAAGCCTACTGACTATGAAAACATGGTCATTTTAATGATTAACATCTTTATAGCAACCCATTACTCTTAGAATCAAGCCCTAAATCTCTGATGCAGCTTGTGAGGCTTTACCTAACAGTACCTCACCTATACCTGGTACTGTTTCTCAGTACACTGTCTCCATATGCCATGCTTTCTCCCACTATGGGGCTTTTACACAAATTCCCTCTGCCTTGAGGCTATCTTCCTTTCGTCTCCTCATAAATGACTGGCTCATCCTTCTGGTCTTTGCTTACAATTTTCTTCCTAGGGAATTCTCCCCTGTTCTTGCAGATCAGATTAACCTTCTTTTTATAAACTCTCATAACATCTCCTTTCCAGGTGCTTAATATACATTGACTATGTGTGTGCCAGATGCTTATCAGTTGTAATTTGTTACCACATAATAGAACTCAACAGCATTAGGGCCATATTTGTCTTGTTCACAGCTATGCTCCCAGGTATATACAGAGCACTATGTTCCCACAGCACATATTAGAGAATGAATAAATGAATGAAGGAATGGATGAACAAATTGCTACATAGAACCTCCATGTGTTAGCAGATTGGGAGGCTTTCTAAAAGACAGCATTTATTGGGCTTCTACTATATGCTAAACCTTGTCATGGACTTAAATATTTTATCTCATTTTATATTCAAAACAACCTTGTAAGGTAGCTTTTGAGAGTAATCTCATTTTACAGATGAGTCAACTAAGATTTTAACTGACAGACCAAATCTCTGTGTATATTATATAATCTACGTATGTATATATGTACATGTACACATGTATATATACAATATATACACAAGAGCAAAAAGCAATTTGTGTGTATATTTTCTCTCTCTATATATATATACACATGCACAAATATATATATATATATATACACACACACACACACACACACACACATACACGCATACACACGAGAGAGAAAAGAGACAGAGAGGCACTCACTTACCAAGTGTAGGCCCTACAAATAGGTTGTATTCCTTTAATTACAGGCTTCTCCATTCCTAACTCAATCCCACTTAGACACATGTACTGTATTCCCAGCTTGTACCTTGATTTACGATACTTCTGATTCTATGGCTAACGTCAGGATTGGGATGGGCATAATCATCCACGTGTTCCCCTTATTCCCTTGCAGATCAGCTGTGGGGTGGCCAACAGGAGGACACGGAGGGAGGAAACAAAAATAGGCTTTTGTTTTCCTCTCCAGGCAAAAATTCCAATGGCTTCCCACCTCTCCTTTAGTCCCTTGGAATGAATGTTCTTTGGTGTGCTAGACACTCTGTGTGGGTTTAGCTCATTAAATGCTCAAAGTATGTATAGCACGCTGTGTGACTAAGGGGAAGAGGGCAAGAATTGGGCCTCTACTTTGCAAAATATTTCTCTATTGATGAATTCAGAATTTTATATGAAAACTGAAAACACCTGGTTTTTATAATTTTTTCAATGAAAATTAAAAAAAATTATTTCTATCATGAGTGAAAACATTCAGAATTTGATAAATATGGCATGTGAAAGAAAACTGTTTGTTTTTAATGAACATTTATTTGCTAATTATGGGAATCACCAAAGAGGAAGCTACAGAAACTGTTTTTGTTGTGTTATTTTGTCTTTTCTTATTCTCTGGGTTAATGAAGTTTTAAAATCCATAATTTGGAAATTATCAAACCATGGCACGGATGCTAGAATCCTCCAACATGTTTTTAAAACACACATTTGATTAATTTTGGAAAGTTAAGCTCAGGCCAGCACATGATGGATTCAAGCTTCCTGCTTTTTTTTTTTTTTTTTTTTTAATAAATTGTAGGGTTTTGGTTCTTCCCCACTGTGAGCCATATTTCCATTTTTGACATCAGCTAACTCAGTCACTAGATAATGCCTTCAAGAATTATCTGACAAGATGCACTGACATCAGAATGACAGTTAGGTAGATGTGTTGTGCAATTAAATTATATCTAACAAAGGACCAGTGGCTTCCCTGCATCTAAGAATGATTGGACAACCATGCTTACGTTTGATCATTTATCTATATGCTAAAGTTGGGCTGGCTGGCTCAGCCTAATCAATGTGGTGTCATGTAACTTTTACCATTCTTTAATGAATTGCTTTCTAAGGTGGATTGTCAGGTTCTTGACAGATTATATATTTAGCAATGTACAGAATTTCATTCATTAAGGTGTTAGAAGGAATTCTCTATTTAGCAAAACAAGATACATGCCTGTTAATGTTCCTTCTTCATAGGAAACATCAGCACGTGCATTATCATTTCTTTAAACCTCTCAGGGTGATTTGAATATGCAATTTTGTATTTTCCTCTCTATGCCATTAAGTTGATGTAGGTAGGAAGGAGGATGCCTTTGTTAACACAATCAATTGAAAGATGTATAAAGAAGAGGGACAGAATTAGTCTATACTAATCATGACTCCTTGATAATAGACTTGTCGCCATGAAGTTAGAGAAAGATTCCTCTTCAAAACCAATTCTTCCAGGATAATAAAAACAACATTTCAAAAGCACATAGAGGAGTTCTTGCAAGAAGGTAAAATAATGAATTATTAAATGTACTGCAGCTTCTTGATAAAAATTTTATGATAACTGTACAGTGTTCGTCTAACCTTGCCTTTTAGCAACATGGAAACATGAACTCTGCTTATTTCAAGTTGTAAATTGGTTTCCTCTTATTGTCTCATTTAAGCAATCTTTTCCAGAATAGACCCAGAGGTGCCAAATGATTCCAAATTGTAAGCTACAAGTTTTTTTTTCTCCTCCAGAATTATTGTACCCATTATATTAACACCTTCCACTTTGTTGTGAGGATCCTTACATTTACAGAGGCTATTATGCTTCTCCAAAACAATGTGCCAACAGATTTTATGTATTAGTAAAGAGGAGAGTGTGAGCACTGAGCATAGTCTTAACTGGGAAACATCTACAAGTACAGTATTTAGAATGCAGTAAGGAGGAAAGACAGAGCATAGTAAAAATTTCATATTGGCATCTACATCCATTATAGAACTGAGGTGACCGGTAAACACGAAGAATGCTTACACTGTCCTTTTCTGTCTTTGAGTCTCATATTTGCTCACTTCCTTTCTATCACAGACATATGGAGAAGGGGGGTGAAGAGAAGAACATACTTCCTTGGGCATTTATTACATGCAGGTACCACAAAGCAACAGTTTTTATATAAATTTTGCACCGAGTTTCAATCTTCAGGTATGGTGACCATTTTTTTTTGCAACCATGTCTCCTATAGATTATTTATTCCAGAGGAATTATAGCCTGACATCATAGGGAGGATAATGCCCCCAACTCATTACATTGCCAGTAGATTAAAACTGGCTCTCACTCTCCTAGTGCTCCACCATAAAGCACTTGGATTAAAGTGTTGACTAAAACTTGGTCAAAGCCACAGACAGCCTAGGGACCATGATTCATGGAAATAAACAAACTGGAAGGCATTTGACTGAGGCACAGAGTAGTGCAGAGAGCCCAGCTTGCATAGTCAGGAGACCACACCATTATCACTTATTATTGAACTTAGTAAATTCTTTTTTTTCTTTTAACCTCTACCATCTTTCTTAAGGACTGAAATTGAGATGATTCAATCTACAAATGAATGATTTAAGATAGTGCCAATCTTAATGATATAATAGATTGAGTGCCTGTCTCTAAGATGATTCTCAATAAATAACAGTATATTCACTTTGAATTTATCTACTTCTGGAGATCAGTTCTGCTCCACAGAAGAGTGGCACACATTAATTTTACTTCTGTAATTATGCTGATTGGTCAGAATGGCGACCAATTTTCATTCGAATATCCTGGGATAAGCTGAGATTGTTCACCATGTAGAAAACACACCAAGTAGGATATGTTAAAGCAAGCTGGGTAAAGCCTATTACTTAGCAGAATTTACTCAATAGATACCCGCAGTCTTACAGTAACTGTCAGCTGGGTTCTACATGGCCAAGGGATGTATATATGCATGGATATACATTTGTTTAAGGAGACAGTTTGTAATGAAAACTCAAAACAATTGACCCTATTGCATATACACTGGGATCCAATGATGGTTCCTATATCTTCCCTATGAGGACTTGATAATAAGTGTTCACTAGGACTCAAACAGGAGTCTGTCATGCTTGGTTCTAGGCACTAATCTGAAAGTAACAATCAGGCTCTTTTCTCTGAGAAGACAATCTGTAAATACAATTAGCATTACTTTACATAGTGGTCACTACATACAGGCACTTTCTAAGTGTTTTATATTCACACTTCATTTAATTATCACACATGAACAACCAGGAGATATTTCCCTCTAAGGAAAAGGAACAGATTACTATTTGTTAAGAATTGAGCGCCTCCATCTTCTATTTCTCAACCTTCTCCAATATAACAGTGATGGGAAGGGTCACTATACTTCCAAGAGTGCCTCGGATGATCCTGAGTTTCTACTCCTTGCTCCAGTGTAATTAGTCTGGTTCTTCCCTTCACTGTCCAGGCTGACCAATAAATTATACCATCCACTGATTATGGGATCTGTATTTATCTCTAGTATGTCATGCCCTGCCTTCTTGAGGACATGAAGGTAGCTGCTTCCTTGGCCCACTCTGTCCTGCCAGCACCCTCTACCTTAATCAGATCTCAAGAGTAATACGGTGCAATAAGATGGTGAAAGGCTTTTTTTTTTTTTCCCCAACAGCTTGTGTTGTGGGACAGTTACTTTTTCTTTAGAATCTAAACTTAGAAAGTATGTTCTTTTGTTTGATTTCATAATATTACCTGTGTAAAACCAATAAATACCCCCATATGGGATCAAGGATATTGAAACTTAATGAGTTTGTGTTCAACAGCATGTACCTAATTATGTCTCAGATAAGGGTGGCAACCAATTAGTGGGTTGTGAAATCTATTCAATGGTTCAAAAGAAGCATTTAAAAGTGAAGTAGAATAGAGAATATCAGGGCATGTTATGCATATAAGGCTACATGTTACTTTGAGAAAGTTTAAACAATTTGTGTGTGTGGTGTGTGTGGGTGGTGGGGAGAGGTAGCCAGTCTCCAAAGTGGTTCTGCATTATCACTGCCTCCTGGTAATCATATCCTTGTATAGTTCCCTCAAGTACTTAATCATGGCTGTTTTGTGTCATCAATAGGGTATTGCAAATGTGGGGTGCCTGGATGGCTCAGTCTGTTGAGAGTCCAACTTTGACTCAGGTTGTGATCTCATGGTTTGTGGTTTTGAGCCCCACGTTGGGCTGTGTGCTAACAGTGCCAACCCTGCTTCTGAATCTCTGCCTCCCTCTCTCTCTGCCCCTCCCCAACTCATGATCTCTCTCTCTCTCTCTCTCTCAGAAATAAACAAACATTTATTTTTTTTAAAGGATATTGCAAAAGTAATGATGCATGACTTCTGAGGCTAGGTCATGAAGTACCTTGCAGGGTCTGCTAAGGATTTAGATTGTTCTGTGTGAAACCATTGCCATATCACAAGGATGCTCAAGCAGCTGTGTGGAGAAACCCATGTGAGATTGAATGGAGCTTCCCATCAAACATGGCACCAACTTGCCACCCATGTGAATGGACTACTTTGGGAGTGGATCCTCTAACTGCATTTAAGCCTTCAAATGACCACAGCCCCAGACTGTATGTTGACTAAAACCTTGTGAGAGACCTGATGCCAGAACCACCCAGCTAAGCTATTCCCAAATACCTGACATGCAGAAATTGTGAGAGATAATGAATGTTTATTATTGCCTTAAGCTACTTAGTTTTGTAATAATATATTTTTTTTATGTCACAGTGGATTACTACATATGTTCACATTCAGGGACATGTGTGTGTGCATACACACATGTAAGTATATAGACAGAGGAATTTTAAACCTGTTGTGATGTAAAAATATATCCCTTACTGCTTATTGTGGTAAAAAATATTTTAAAATACCCACATTGGTATTTTGGTAAAAATATGTATGTATGATACTACATGTATGTATGTATGATACTACAATGGTAGATCTATGAATGATACTATACGTATGATACTGTATGCATTTGTACACGTGTGTTTATACACGCGCGCACACACACACACACACACACACACACACACACACACAATGTAACTGTATCTATATACTATAATGGTAGGTCTATGTCATTATACACTGGTCCAAACCCATAGAATTTATAACACCAAGAGTTAACCTTGATGTAAACCATGGACTTTGAGTGACAACAATATATCACTGTAGGTTCATTATTGGTAATAAATGTTCCACTGCAATGAAGATATTGGTAATGAGGGAGGCTATGCATGTGTGTGAGGGGGGTGGGAGTAGATGGGACATCTCTGTACCTTCCTCTCAGGTTTTCTGTGAATCTAAAACTACTCTAATAAAATCTTTTCTTAAAATACCAGCATATATTAGGAATGAAAAGGTAGAGAGACCAGAAATACATTAAGCCCTACAATGTGCCCGTTGCTGTGCAAAATGAAGATGTTTTTCAAAGGTTATATTCTTTGCTTTACACTGTATTAACTTTCTTAGAAAATATTTGGGTGTCCGTCTTAGGACTTGCTTGCTGCTATGTTTTTATGACCTGTAGGTTTTTCTCTTTTATAACCTTGACTTCTCATTTAGCTACTGTTTCAATATTATACTGTTCCTTTTAGCTTTATGTGTCATCATTACAGACCATTTTTTAAACAATTAGACAATCTTGTAAGCACCATTGAGCAAACAAAAAGGCTGTATCATTTTATAATATGTAATAATCAGTGGGGGATGGCTATGTTCACAATGCATAGTTTCCCAAAAGTACTGTGTTCTACTAAGTTTCATCTTATTTATTTATTTGAGAGATTGTGAGCAGGGGAGGGGCAGAGGGAGTGGGGTGGGGGAGAGAATCTGAAGCAGGCTCCACACCCAGTGGGCAAAGCCTGACTCAGGGCTCAATTCCACAACCCTGGGATCATGACTAGAGCCAAAATCAAGAGTCAGATGCTTAACTGACTGAGCCACCCAGGCACCCCACTGAGTTTCATTGTAAAAGATTACATCAATATTTCAAAACCTGAATTTTTCTTGGACTTGCACAATTTCAGAAAAGAATATGTTCGTGGTTGCTTTAAAGAAGCCCTTATCTTACTGTGAATTAAATTTTTTTTGTCTTGCTGTGTACTATGGTGAGGAGGTTGATGGTCAAGAAATTTAATGAATTATGTTCAGAGTTAATGTTTTTGTGAAGAAACTTAATGACTTTTTCATGGGGGTAGTTCCCCTAGCAGGAGCCAGCCAGTTACAGGGTAACTCCTTTCAAAGTCCACTGAAGGCAGTTCATAGGTAGGAAAGGGGAAGAGACAGAGGGAATTAGAGATACAGGCAGAGTATCAAACTCAGCACAGGTGTTAACATCCTCCTTGTCTAGTCCAGGAACTCTGTTTTATATCCAAGTTATGTGTATTTTCACCAAATATTTCTATATTCCCTGCAGATTCCTTCTCTTTTGGGATTCAGTTCCTCACCTCATAATATTTCCTTTTTTTTTTTTTTTTTTTTTTTACATTTTATTCATTTAAGTAATTTCAACAGCCAACATGGGGCTCAAATTCATGACCACTTGATCAAGAGTCACACACTCCTCTGGCTGAGTGAGCCAGGTGCCCCTCTCAGAAACTTTCTTAATGTTAACCATTATTGTTATATATATTTTAAATGTTTTATTTATTTTTGTGAGAGAGAGATAAAAGAGAGAGAGAGAGAGAAAGTGAGTGAGTGAGCAGGGGAGGGGCAGAGAAAGGAGACAGAAGATCCAAAGCAGGCTCTGTGCTGACAGCAGAGAGCCCGATGCCAGGCTTGAACCCACAAACCATGAGAGCATGACCTAAGCCAAAGTTGGACCTTAACCAAGTGAGCCACCCAGGTGCCCCAACCACTGTTGCTATATTAAGTGGAGTCCTTTGGCTGTTTTAAAATTCCATAGTAAGTGGCTGGGTTTGCTGAGGTGAGAAAGCATTGTCAAGTCAGCTTCCATTCCTTCCATTGTTTTTACTCTTAGCAAAGACATCAGTGGACCAGTTCTAATAGTAACAAACCATCACCTGGGCCCCAGTGCATCACATCTTTTCCCTGACATGGAGACCTGCCATTATTGTTTTACTTCAATGATTCTCAAACTTGGCTGCACATGAGAGATATTGATGACTGGGCTCCATGCCCAGACATTCTAATTTGATGTTATATTTTGCACTGCTATTTTTTAAAAGCCACCCAGGTGATTTGGGGATATGATCAAATTGTAGAAACATTGTTGTAGCATAAGTTATTTGGCAAATTTGAAAATAACTTTTATGGTAATTAGAACACAGTGTTCTTTCTCAACAAACCATACACCCAATTGTGTATCTCCACAACCTTGGCTCATCCATTCCTTGGAAGATGAAATTCAAGCTCAAGTTCTTATTATTTCTCCAGCCTCACTACCTGAGAGCTTGTGCCATCTGATTTATATTCCAGGAATACAGAATTGATGTGAAATTCCCAATTATATTCTTATAAGTCATGCTTCTGTGCCTTTCCCACCTAAAATATTCTGTCTTCCTGTCCTATTGTTTCTTATGTTTATCCCATCAAATCACATTTCAGATGTCCCCTTGCTGGAAAACATTTCATGCCTCCTATGGCACACCCTCCTTAGTAACTTAAAACTTTTTTAATGTTTATTTTTGAGAAAGAGGGAGACAGAGTGTGAACAGGGGAGGGTCAGAGAGAGAGGGAGACACAGAATCCGAAGCAGGCTCCAGGCTCTGAGCTGTCAGCACAGAGCCAAATGTGGGGGTCAAACCCATGAAACATGAGATCATGACCTGAGCTGAAGTAGGATGCTTAACACACTGAGCCGCCCAGGCATTCTGAATATTAACTTTAAACCTCATGCAGTTTTAGAGTTGTATATGTCCTTTATATAGTAATTTATTTACTTCTGCAACTATCCTAGCTTGTAAATCCCTTGAAGGTAGCACGATGAAGGTCCTTTTATTTATATCCATGCATGAGTGTGTGCAGAGTAGGTACTCCATCTATGTTTGTGAAATGAGCTGGATTCCTTCTGTCCAAAATTTTATTTGGGCCTTTTGTCTATATCCATGCATGGGTTAACCCATACGTAGTAGGTACTCCACCTATGTTTGTGATATGAGCTATATTCCCTCTTTCCTGAATTTTATTGCATAGAAATAAAAAAGTACAATTCAACAGATTGGTGCCTACCTAAATTCCTGCTACCTAAATTCACCATTCTTTATGTGTCACAAATTGAACCCATTGCAAAGTCTAAGGCCTTTCTTTTACATTTAATCTACTCCTATTCTCCTCATTCACTTCAAAGGTATCTTGGATGAACATTGTGTTGGGGACACAGACAAGGCAAAGGCAACCATGTTCTCTTGCTTTTAATCAGCTGTTTCTCAATCACAAGAGGAAGGCAAATGACTTCTATATTCACTGTGGAAAGATTTTTCAAAGAATAAGAGAAATTCTAAATAGGGCTTAATATAGCTAAGCAGACTTCCCATAAAAAACACTTTGAAATTCTAATTGTTAGTTACTCTGCATGGAACTTTATGACAAGACACACAGTTTTCTACCTCAAAGAACTGTTAGTAAACTACATAGATTAACCTGATTTTGTTATCAGTGTTCTTTTTGTTTTTCTCTTTTCCCACTCATGTATTTTTGTCCTTCCTTCCATCTTCCTTCCTTCATTTCTTCTGCCCTTACTTCCCTCTCTTCCTTTTTAATGACTCTCATTCCCATATCCTTTCTCTAAACATGGAAAACATGCATACATTTTTTATTGATTTATTTCTCATGACTATATGCCATCACTGTCAAAGATAAAAAGGTCCTAGCTGCTACCCTCAGGGAACTCCAAGTTTCATGAGGCAGACAGACCAAAAAACAACAACTGCTGTGTATGATAGTTAATATAGATGCACTGCAAGGTACTATGAGAATATAGAAAAACAAATAGGATGCCTTATAAAGTATAAAATATCTTTAAAAGGTGAAACAAAAGAATAAGAAAAATCATTTTGAGCTGCAACCACATATAAGCGTCTTGCTAAGCATTGATTTCTTCATATATATGAACTCATACAGTCCTGATAATTAACTATCCAAGATGAGGATTATGATTATTACCATTTATTTAGATCTGAAAACTAAACTTCAGAAAAGTTGTATGTCCCTTGTCTTTGGAAACATGTCAAGTAAGAAGTCCCTGTGGCTAAGGTCAAGGAGGTTGTTGCCTGTTTTCTCTTCTAGGATTTTGATGGTTTCCTGTTTTACATTTAGGTCTTTCATCCATTTTGAATTTATTTTTGTGTATGGTGTAAGAAAGTGGCCCAGTTTCATTTTTTGCACGTCTAAAGAGACGTTTGCTAAAGAGACTACCTTCTGCATTTGCTAAAGAGACTATCCTTTTTCCATTAGATACTCTTTCTGCTTTATCAAAGATTAGTTGGCCATACATTTATGAGTCCAATTTTGGTTTCTCTATTCTGTTCCATTGGTCTATGTGTCTGTTTTTGTGCCAATACCATACTGTCTTGATGACTACAGGTAATTTAGCTTTGTATAGCCTAAAGTCTGGAATTGTGATGCCTCTAGCTTTGGTTTACTTTTTCAACATTATTTTGGCTATTTAGGGTACTGTGTGGTTCCATACAAATTTTAGAATTATTTTTTCTAGCTCTGTGAAGAATGCTGGTGTTATTTGATAAGGATTCTATTAAATGTGTAGATTGCTTTGGGTAGTATCGACATTTTAACAATATTTATTCTTCCAATCCATGACCATGGAATGTTTTTCCATTTCTTTGTGTCTTTATCAATTTCTTTCAAAGGCTTTCTATAGTTTTCATCATACAGATTTTTAACCTCGTTGAATAGGTTTATTCCTAAGTATTTAAGGTTATTTGTGCAATTGTAAATGGGATAGATTCCTTGATTTCTCTTTCTGTTGCTTCATTATTGGTGTATAGAAATACAACCGATTTCTGTACATTGATTTTTCCTGTGACTTTGCTGAATTCACGTATCAGTTCTGGCAGTTTTTTGGTGAAGTCTTTTGGGTTTTCCATGTACAGCTTCAAGTCATCTGTGAAAAGTGAAAGTTGGACTTCTTATTTACCAATTTGTATGCCTTTTATTTCATTTTGTTGTCTGCTGAGGCTAGGACTTCCAACATTATGTTAAACAACAGTGGTAAAAGTGGACATCCCTGTTTTATGTTAGCTAACGTGACAACAAATTTTATAATAAATAAATGAATAAATAGACTTATTAAAAAAGTTGTATGACTGTTGAAGAGGGCATGTCTCTAGTAACAGAGGAAGTCTTGTCTTAGATAGTGTTATAAATATTATTATGATTTGCAGCTCAGAAGTACTCCATGCTACGTGGGATAGAAGATAAAGGTGGAAATTGGTAGCTAAATTTATGGAGAGTTAAATCCATGCTAAGTGCTGTTCTAGTTCTTTGTGATTTTTAACTCATCAACACCCACATGAAGTAGGTGCTATTATTACCTATTTTAAAGGTCAGTGAACTGAGCCATAAGGAGGTGGCGATCACAAAGTTACTTAGTGATAACTGGGCACTGTGCTTAGCCATTCTTGAGCTGGCAAACCAAGACAGACACCTGCAGGCTCAAGTCAGGATATAAACTGTGACTTCTAGGTGCCAAATGAGTGGCTTTGAATCAAAATGTGCTTTAAATCAAAAGCTATCCATGGAAGCAAGCTCTTCTTTTTTTCACTAGTCTGGCCTGGTAAGATAGCAGCAGCATGGTGTGATGCAAGTTTCCCGGGCTCTGGAGTCTGCACAGGGTTTCAATCCTGCCTTGGCTCATGCACATGTGATCTTGGGCAAACTACTTAAATCGTGAAGCCTCAAATTCTTCATCTCTCAATTTATAATGAGGGTCATAAACATTCCAAGTGGTTATTATGCAGGCCAATTGGATGGTTTGTTCAAAAGTGCCTAACAACATACTAAATGCTCAGTAAATGCTCCCCTATCCCAGTCGCTCTTTGTCTGACTCCAAAATTTCACTGGTATTTTAAATAATAAAGGTAAGAATAAAGCATTGCTTTGGCAAGATTCTAAACCTCTTAAATCCCCTTAAATCTCTACTGGCAGTTTGATCTTTCCACCAAATTCAGGATTTAAATTCTTATTTCCCTAAGAAAAATAACCTATTTTTTGACTTTGTAATACTCCAGCATTTAAGCCACCCAACACTCTTGTTAATGAGTCTACAGACATCATATCATAGAGCCTTGTACTTCATAGTCATTATTTTAGTACATGTGGCTGGCGTAGATGCCTTTACTCAATCTGTTTCAAATTTCAGAAAGAAGGCTTCTCTTTCTTGGCTCTTAATCCCATCTATCTTCAAAGAAAGAAAAAAAACTGCTAAGCAAAAGCTGACATGGGGTGGTAGAGAGAATTTTAATGAAGGAAATTAAATGATTTAGGAATATGAGTCAGCTGATGATCTAGCTTCTCCTGAGGGGGTAATTTTTGGCACCCAAGGCAAGTGCTGTGGACCCACACCTGTATCCTGTGATATCTCTTGCTTTATATCTGTCTCTACACTTCTAAGCTATGCTTTATATCTTTTTTGCAGCTTCTCTTGTGGCATATCCTTAAATGGTATCAAGGCTTTCTCATAGGTGCACACTGTAGGCCATCGCTGCCTTGGGAGCTAGCAAACTAAGAAGCAAAGGATAGTAATGAGTCTTTACATAACATTGCAGTATTTGCTGTTCCCAACAGCTCTGTTCCTTGCTAAGGCAGTGTGGGGAGCAATTACCACTACCCATATAAAGTCTGACTGCCTTAATCATTCTTGGAAAAACAATTTCAGTAAACTCATTAGAGCCAAAAGAGTTCACCTTCTCCAAAGGGATTTCTGAAATGGGAACACTGAAGAAGAATCTGACAGAGCAGAAAAGCGGGAGGAGTTCAGAGGGAATGAGAAAGCAAGAAAAAGAGTTTTGTTTCTTTTGTGTCTTTGGATATGAAACGAGCCCCATTTTGATCCAGTTTTTTTTTTTTTTTAACCATTAGGATAAAGACAGTCACTTGAAAATATTGAGATTTCTTGCTATGTGTGTGATAGAATGAAAAATTAATAGCCCAGCTCTTCGAATAGGAATGCCTTCGGTAGCCATGAGAGCAAGACAAGGGAATCTTCTACTGCTGTCCATGCTAGTGTAGAATGGAGGATGCCTGAGAAAGGCTGGCCCCAAGGACCAGATGGGGCTGGGAGGAGGATTCCTAACAGATTATGGAGAAGAGCCCCATACTACTGCTGGTATGGATAGTGGGCATGGGGCTCCAGCCTCAGAGGCATATGCCTGAGACCCAGACCTACCAAGCCAACAGTGAGGGGAA
Source organism: Lynx canadensis (assembly GCF_007474595.2). Lineage (NCBI taxonomy): Eukaryota > Metazoa > Chordata > Mammalia > Carnivora > Felidae > Lynx > Lynx canadensis. Next base: position 32,908,354 of record NC_044316.2, on the reverse strand, counting down.
AAAAACAGTGAGCCTTTAATTTAAAGAAAAGTGAGTTCCAGGGACACTGTATACATACTGCTAAATTTTTCCCTAACGCATCCACTTTGGCACTGTTGTCGTATCTTAGAAAAATGCTGTGCATATGTGTATGCATGTACTTAAAAAGTAGACTCACTAAAGATACACATATCAGGGACATCCAGACCTACGCATAGAAAAGTATAGAGTAGTCATTGTTTAGCACAACACTGGAAGGAAGGACCTCTTCCCCCGCCACCTACCCTCCTTCACTGTCATACATATATATACCATAACATGTATCAAGGGAACTTCTGCTAGGCCAGAGAAGGAAATTTACCCTTTGGGCAATCCCCTCTAACAAGTATTGTCTCGGTTGCCATGTGGTAGTTATACATACACAACAAAGAACACAGGGTTTGGTGAATTTGGTGCATAAAGTTGTATTTTCCTTTCTTTCTTTGAGGAAATAGGACCAAGTTAGCTCCTTGGGGTTCATGGACTTGTCTTAGGACCAGGGCTACTGAAGGAGGGAAAACAGCATTCCTATAAATAGTCTGATGGAGTCATGGTGTAATTGAACCTGAACACTAAAAAAAAAAAAAAAAAAAAAAAAAAAAAAAAAAAGCATGATCCCATTTTGTATCCCTCACTGGTGATTTTCATCCACTGTTTCTCAATATAAACACATTTTAGAGCTCAAGGAGACTTTAAAGGGAAGAGTGCAAAGATGGAGGGAATGGAAATAATATTTATTGAGCATATACCATGTCTTAGGGGCTCTGGTAAGTTTCCTAGGTTAGTTAGTTCAGTACTCACAAAAGTTCTGTAAGATTTAGGGTTGGGTCCTGTTTACAAATAGTTAAAGCATAGGAGATGTTGAATAATTTGCCTGAAGTCACATAGTTAACTGGAAGGTAAATCTGGGATATGAACTAGCAGACGGGTGTTAGTCCATCTTTAAAGATGGAAGAGGATGGGGGCACCTAGGTGACTCAATCTGTTGAGAATCCAGCTCTTGATTTCAGCTCACGTCATGATCCAGGGTCGTGGGATCGAGCCCCGCGTGTGGCTCTGCACAGAGTGTGAAGCCTGCTTCAGATTCTGTCTCCCTCTGCCCTTCTCCCCCACTCACGTGCTCTCTCTTTCTCTCTAAATAAATAAATAAATAAATAAATAAATAAATAAATAAATAAACAAAGATGAAAGAGGATGAAGGGAAAGGGGAGCTGGATGCAAAACCAAAACTAGAGCTCAGGTTCTTTCGCACCCACAGCAAGTGTCCTTCCCAGCCCAGCCTCCCCTGACACCATTAAATGCCTGGAAAAACTGTCAGTAGGCAAGTATGGAAGAGACCTGGGAAGGGAAAAAGCTGAGAAAATTGCACTGACCACAAGTATCCAAGTTTGTGACTTCTTTTCATTCTCCCTCTACACAGTTACATCATCTAAACAAAATAATTTCAAGAATTTTCAGTCACTACTGGAGTGTCCCTGGTAATGTTTTCATGTAGTTTTTATTTTTCCTGTGCATTGCTTCCATCACCTGCTGAGTATTATTAGATTTTACACACTATTTGACATGAAACTTGGCCCCTGATGAAACAATGCTATTTTGGATTCTTATGAAAGCCTACAAGATTGGAAATAGATTTATCATGCCATAGCTTCTCCTTACTTGAAAATCTGCATGAATACACTGTAACTTTGCTCTTGAGACTGGCAATTTTTTAAGGGTTTTTTTTTAATGTTTATTTTTGACAGAGAGAGAGAGAGAGAGACAGAGAGAGAGAGAGAGAGAGAGAGAGAGAGGCGGGGGAGGGGCAGAGAGCAGGAGACAGAATCCAAGCAGGCTCCAGGCTCTGAGCTGTCAGCACAGGGCCCAATGCAGGGCTCAAACCCACAAGCCATGAGATCATGATCTGAGCTGAAGTTGGAAGCTTAACTCACTGAGCAACCCAGGTGCCCTGAGACTGAAGATTTTTTTTTTTAAGGGATACATAGATAACAAAAGATAATGCCATTTTATCTTTCCATCTTTTCATATGGAAACATGTTTGAGCAAAGAGTGCTTCAAGAGGACAAAGATTTGAAATGATTGTTTCTTAGTGAATTAATTCATTTACTAACTGGTTAATATTTACCTTATGGACAATTCAAATCTCATAACATCTTGTTTTCTCTTAATGTTTGTAATTAGGGAAGTGTGAGATCAATTTGCAGTCATTTTGGGTAAATATAATAATTTTATGACCTGCATTCTTTATTACCATTTGTTCCTCTAGTCTTGTTTTACATATTTTGTCCTTATTTTCCCATCCTGTTTTTAAAAAAAGTATTTTTTATTTTTTTAATTAATTGCATTTACTTCCGTTGTTTCAAATCTTTTTGGAAAATGGGGGAATATATAGGTAGAGAACTAGTTAGCAAGCAAGCAGGCAAGCTACACTTACTCCACAGCATTGTGTCAGTAAGAGGTAGTTTGTTTGTTTGTTTCTTTCTTTCTTTCTTCTACAGTTTAAAATGAGAAATTTCTTAAGGGGATTTAAAATTTCATCCTGTTTGGCATGGCTCTTAATACCTATAAAGCACTGCCTGCTTTCTATTTTGAAATAAGAATGATAAATTGGGTTAGGCTGGTGGAGTTGAGCAGCAATGCATGTGTGAGATGTTGCTGTCGTGTTCACAGAATATAAATTTTACATTTGGTTGAAACTAACATAGCACTCTAAATGCAGACGTGATTCTTCAGTTTGCCTTAATATTTCACTGCATATGCTGATCAGTTCTCCTATGCTATTTTATTAGTGGCTTTTGATCACCTTGATTTGGGTTTTCATTTCATTTTTTTTGAAATGGTGTTGAAAAGATATTTGAAACATTTTGCAATGACTTTCTTAAGTAGCTTCATAAATGTTATTAAGCAAATTTTAAAATTAACTCATAAAATCTGAGTCCTATAGAATAATCTACAAAATCAAACCCTACTCTTTCAGGAACTCAATCATTAGAATCATTTAAAAGTTGTTTTAGCTCTTTCATTTCTATTCTTTCAAAATACAGGCTGAAGATGAATCCTAAGAGAAGAAATACGTCCACTTTGGGAGGTCTTACACTGTTTTCAAGATTTCCATCACAGAAAAATATACCCAATTCTAACTTCATCCTTTCTCATATTAAGCAAAAAAATTGTAAGACATAACTCTAGCCTCAGATTTGTAATTATACCATCTAAAAGGAATCCTAGTACTAGCACTAATCTTATCTAAAACCATAATACTAATGCTGAGCCTCCTTAAAGCCTCTCACACTAGATTAACATTTATTTTCATGAAAAAGCTAAAGCCTAACCTTCTCTTAACTTTATCCTTAATACTAGCAACAACACAAAACCCAGAAAGGAAGTTTCAACTCAAAGAAATTCAGACTGGTGGGGTTTTCTCACTTTGTTGAGAATAATTTCTAGGCTCAGGAAGAGTTCTGAAATGCATTAGCAATGAATGTCTGCCCTTGTCTACCAGGAGGGAATTGCAACATGGGTGCCAAGCATTTACCATCCCTGGTAACACTAACTCTTGCCCCGGTCTGGCCTTTGCTTCCTGAAGGTAAGCACTGCTGGCTGATCATAAGTGACAGAAGAAAAGTTTCCTGATTTTATCTTAATTATCATAAAGAAATGGGGCTTGAGTTCCTTACTAAGGGTTTTTATCTAGAGGGGGTTGCAGGAATCCTTCAGGGAGGAAGATGATAGTTTTTTTGTTTTTTGTTTTTGTTTTTTTTATAACTTGTCAGAATGCATCATTTATTCCCTAAATATGAAAGAATATAGACAAAGAGTTGGAATTTAAAACCTCAATACTACATTCTAATAAGAAAGTGACTGTCTTTCAAAGAGGCCGCCTGACGATCATTCCTGCTACCGAGAGAATAAATTTTCTCATCTTATCTCTGTAAGACTTTTATTTAACATAGCCAACGTGGTGCTTAATCTCTGCCAATTGTTAATTTGACACAATCTATGGGATATTTCACAAGATATAAGGATCATTCTTAATAGTGCAATCAATTTTTTCTGAGCACATGGGGCATGGTCTTCAAATAATGCTTGGGAAAATTATTTTTTTTAATTGGTTTTGTTGACAATTTTGAGCAGAGTCAAAACTATGAAGAATTGAACGATGCGCTCCCAGACACTCTCAACCAGCTTCAGCATTTATCAGCTTACAGATAATCTTGTTTAACCAATTACTTACTACCATATACCTTGATTCAAATTTTAGACGTCATTTTATGTTATCCAAACATCTCTATAACTTAGTGACTTGTTTTTTTAATCAGCTTTGAGATATTTTCAAATACCATAAATTCACTAATTTAAAATGTACAGTTTAGTGATTTTTAGTGTGTTCGCTGAGTTGGTTTAGAATTTTAGACTATTTTATTCTGAATTTATTAAATATTAGAATTATTTTCAATAATTTATTATTTTCAATAATTTTAGAATATTTTCATCACTCCCAAAAGAGTGATGACACTAAGACACCTAGTCACTGTTCATTTAACTTTTACCTCCAGCCAGAGGCAACGACTCAGCTAATATTTTTCCATATAGAATTATCTATTATGAACTTTTTACACAAAAGGAATCATAATATTTATCTTTGTATTACTTTAACTTAGCATGTTTTCACGCCTTATCTATGTTGCATCAAATATCACTTCTTCCTTTTCTTTATTTAGATCAAATAATGTCTCATTGTATGGATAGATCACGTTTGGTTTGTTCATCATTTGATGGACATTTGGGTTGTTTTCATTTTTTGGCTATTAGAAATAATGCTGCTATTCATGTATGCATTTTTGTGGGCACTATTTTCTCATTTTTCTTGGGTATGTAATTAAGAGTAAAATTAATGGACAGTATGGCAATGCTGTTTTTTTTTTTTTTTAAAGATAAAAACCTTTTGAGGAACTTATCAACCTCTTTTCCAAACTGGCTGCATTTTACTTCCTCACCAGCAATAAGTGTGGGTCCTAATTTCTCCATTTATTTATCAACACATATTATTGTGCCTCTTTAAAAACTATAGCTGTCCTAGTGGGTGTGAATTATGTGATTTTTGTTTACATTTCCCAAATGACTTTGAGCATCTTTTTACATGGTCATTGGTCATTTTTACATCTTCCTTGGAGAAATGTCTATTCTTTGCTCATTTTATTTTTTATTTTTTTCAATATATGAAATTTATTGTCAAATTGGTTTCCATTTCTTTGCTCATTTTAAAATTCAGTTACTTGTCTTTATATTATCAAATTATAAGAGTTTTTTACATATTCTAGATACAATTCCCTTATTAGATATGATTTACAGAATTTTCTCTTATTCTCTGAGTGGTATTTTCTTCTTTTTTTGTGGGTGGTATTTTCACTGTCTTAATGCTATTGTTTATGAACAGCATTTGTTAAAATTTTAATGAAAGCTAATTTATCTATTTATAGTTTTGTTGCTTGTGTTTTTGTTGATGTACCTGACTATTTCCAAAGGCAAGGTAAAGATTATTTACCCTTATGTTTTCTTCTAAGAGTTTTGAAGGTTAGATATTCTTCCTCCAATAATTTTTTTTGACACCCTTGTCAAAATTAATTGACCATAAATGTACAGGTTTATTTCTGGACCTTAATTTAGTTTATTTATCTGTATATCTCTCTTTATGTTAGTACTGCACTGTCTTGATTAGTGTAGCTTTGTAGTAATTATGAAATCAGGATGTGTGAGTCTTCCTTTCTTATAATTTTTTAAGATTATTTGGCTATTCTGAGTCCCTTATTTTCCACACAGACTTTAGGATCAGCTTGATAATTAAAAAAAAAGGCAGCTGATATTTTATTTTATTATTGTTTTAAGTTTATTTATTTTAAGAGAGAAAGAGAAAGAGAGCAGGGGAGGGACAGAAAGAGAGGGAGAGGGAATCCCAAGCAGGCTCCACACTGTCAGCACAGAACCCAATGCGGGGCTCGATCCCACAAACCATGAGGTCATGACCTGAGCCACCATCAAGAGTCAGCTGTTTAATCGACAGAGCAATTCAGGTGTCCCATGGCAGCTGGTATTTTAGGCCTTCTGTTGAATTTGTAGATGATCTGGGGAGTATTGCCAACTTAACAATATTAAGTTTTCCAGTCAATAACTGGATGTTATTCTATTTATTTATCTCTTCTTTAATTTCTTTCAACAATATTTGGTAGTTTTCTTTTTACAAATCTTGCATGACATTTGTTAAATTTATTACTAAATACTCTGTTGATGCCACTGAAAATATAATTTCTGAATTTCATTCTTTTGCTAGTATATAGAAAAGCAATTGATTTTTCTATATTGGTTTTGTATCCTTCAATCTTGCTTCAGTTTTTTTTTTTAGTGGATTCCTTATAATTTTTGTATTATTTTCTCTTTTCAATATGGTTAATTTTTGTTTTTCTTGCCTACTTGCTTTTCTAGAACCACCAGTACAATATTGTATAAAAGTGGCAAGAACATTCATCCTTGTCTTGTTCCTGATCTTAGCAGGAAGGCATTAAGTCCTTATTCAGTATAATCTTAGTTGTGGATTTTTTGTAGATGCTCTTTACAAGGTTAAGAAAGTTCTAATCTTTGTTGAGTCTTCCTTCCTTCCTTCCTTCCTTCCTTCCTTCCTTCCTTCCTTCCTTCCTTCCTTCCTTTAATCATGAAATAATGTTGAATGTTGTTAAGTGCTAATGATAAAATCAGATGATCATGTGGCTAGGGTTCTCCATTCTATTAATATGTTTTATTACATTAGTTGATTTTCAGATATTAAACCAACTTTGAATTTCTGGTTTAAATCCCACTTGCTTGTGGGATTTCTGTGAGGTAGCTGATCATGTTCCCTTTTCCATTCCTGATTTTGATTCCCCCTCCATCTCCTTGCTGCTACATGTGTCAATTTTGTTGATATTTTCAAAGAACAAACTTCTCATTTTGTTGATTTTTTTCAATTTGTCTATTCCATGTCTTTTTGTTTCATTATCATTTACTTCTGCTTACTTCAGGTTTAATTTTCTCCTAATTTTTTTTTGTTTTTTCAGTTGGAAACTTAGCTTATATATTTGAAATCAATCTTTACCATATTTTCACCATAGTCATTCGCAGCTACTAATTTCCCTCTAACACTGCTTTAGCCACATCCCATGTATTTTGCTCTGTTGTCTTGGTCTTTGAATAATGAAATGTAGGAAAAGAAAATAACCCATCAAACAAATTATTCATTCTCACTCCTCCACAGATCAAGGGCTTTGACACTCATACACACTTTGACACTTATACCACATAGTATGTTTTGGAAACCAGAATGAGTGAAAAACTGAGCTATAGTTAAATTTGCCTGAGAACATGTGGCCATTAAGAAGTTCATGTCTTTATATTTGTTTCCCTTCTCTGACTTCTCTTTATCCCTACTCTTGATGCACTAGCTCCCTCTGATAAAATGGTATCCTGTGAGTGCTTCCTCAGGATTTGCAATCTAGGAGACCCAGGCTAAGATGTACATAGAGAGCACAATTAATACATCTGCTAACAGTTCATAAGTGTTGTGGCCATTATCTGTGAGAAACTGGAACATCACCTTAGATTTCCAACTTTGATTCAACATCCAAATCCAATCAGAAACCTAGAAACATTTATTCTGCTATCTCAATATAGCTGGTATCTATGTTCTCTTCTACATTCCTGTAAATTCTCCTTGATATACTTTTCTCCCTTGTATCATCTTTTTTTTCTTTCTTTTATTTTTTTTCAATTAAGTAAGCTATACACCCAAAACTGGGGTTGAACTCATGACCCTGAGATCAAGAGTTGCATGCTCTACCAACTGAGCCAGCCACGGGGCACCCCTTTCTTGTTTCGTCTTAACTGGAAAGTTGTATTACCTTTCTAATCAGGGTCCTGGCTCCAGCCCTATCCTGTTCAAACTCTGCTAAAATGATCTTTCAAAAAAAAAAAAAAAGTTGGCTCACATTATCTTACTTCATATTCCTCAATAACTTCCTGTCCTTTGAGATATATTTTAAATTAGAATGGAGTTTTAGCATATATGCATTTAAATTAATTTGATTTTGATGAGAGAGAAAAGTTAAAAGTAATTAGTGTTGTAAGGGGAAAAGGAAGACAACTCATCAGAGTACGTCCAATGCCCATCATTTGTCTCAGATATTTATACCAACACATTACTGATCAGGGCTGGATGGATAAAAAACAGATACCACACTTCATGAGCATGGGATTTTAAGAACAATTTGGCTATGGATTTTAAATTCATGAGATTTTAAGAATAATTTGGCTACGTGCTACTCTCAAAATCAATGTACAAGTTGACCTAGTTACTCAGGTTGGCCAAAAATATTTCCTCACAAGTGATCCTATCTCTCCATGCTCGTCTTTTACTGCTTTCCTAATTTACGTTGCAATCTCCAGTCATTCAGAACTAGCTGTATTTCTTTAAATGCCACACACACCATAAAAATTCACAAATTTTTGTTTTTGCACTTACTGTTCTTTGCTTACAACATCCTCCATGGATTTACATGGCCTACCCCTATTCACCCTTTAAGGCTTAGCTTAAATATCAAATTGCAAACATGCCTTTTCTGTCCCTCTTATTCTCTCTTTTTTTCCCCAGTGTAGTTAACATACACTACTTGTTTCAGGTGTAGAATAGAGTAATTCAACAATTCTATGTGTTTATTACTCAGTGCTTATCAAGATAAGTGCACTCTTAATCCTCTTCACCTGTCCAGCTCATTCTGCGATTGGTTCTTTTTTGTGATCCCTTAGGGCTACATGCATAGCTTGCTCATCACATACCATCTACCCATCCCTGTCTTCAAATTGCAAGCTTCTTGAAGGCATAGCCTCTGTCCCATTTGCCTCTGTGTTCCCTGTGTTTAGGAAAATACCTGGCAAACAGAATCACTAAAATGTTTATTGAATTAAATTGATCCTTTGCTATCAAAGATACGTTGTTATAGAAAATCAACTCTAGTTACTATTGTGAAACTGCAGGCCTAAAGCATATAAAATGAAGATGCATTCGTGGTGATTAGATAAAATAGATAAATCTGTAAATATATACCCTAAAGTAGCTATCTTGTCACATTTCTCATGGCTTTAAAGGAGATGGTTGCTTAAACAGTAGAGAGCAACATAATAGAGAAATGTTCCACTTTTTGGATTCCATTTGTGCTTTGGTAGTTGAAGATAAACCACCGGAAAAAATGGTGGTAATGATAATAAAATCATTGAGCCTAAAATTACTTGGGTGTATGATTGCAAAAGCCATGGGGCCTTTTCCTCCAATAATACAAGTTAACAAAAGATATGCTGATGTGTGGCATAGTTTACCTTAGAGTTTTTTCAAAACTCTTCTAAAGAGACTATCATGATAACTGAAGTATAAAGGTTTTCAAAGAAATGATAGACAGATTTTAATGATTAATATAATTTTTCACACTATACTCCATGTCCTCTGACTTCAAAATTGTAGTACATTTTATACGCCATTATGCAGTGGTACAGGATCAGAGAATACTTTTAAAATAAGCATATCGTCTTACAGTTTACATTTTTTATTCTCTTTAAGTACTACCATGGGATATAAAAATGCACTGCAGTCCCTTTATAGCTATATAAATGCTGTGGGTTAAACTGTCCAAATGGTGTATGTCTCAACTTCTTGATATGAAATGTATGCCTGTTTATTCCTGTAGAATATAGAGGGAGGTAAATATTAACTCAACATTTTTATTGGTATAGATAGCAATAAATACATTTTTATCCAAACTGAGATAAGTAGTTTTAAGAAAACACTCTTTCCTTGTGGATTAAAAGAAAAAAAAAAACCCTTTAACAGAATATTTTCAATTATATGATAATTATAAGTTAAAAGGACACACTCAGAGTTTAAGGAAATGTTTAGACATAGCTTGACAGGAATTAAAAAGGAACTTTTCTTGTCTCATTTAATTTTGAAGTAGTGCATTAAAAATAATCTACTACTCAGCGATGAAAAAGAATGAAATCTTGCCGTTTGCAATCTCATGGATGGAACTAGAGGGTATTATGCTAAATGAAATTATGCTAAGTCAGAGAGAGACAGATATATAATTTTACTCATCTGTGGAAATTGAGAAAATCAACAGATGAACATAGGCAACAGGAAGGAAAATAAGATAAAAACAGAGAGGGAGGCAAACTATAAGAGACTCAAATACAGAGAACAAACAGAGGGGGTGTGGTGGGGGGATAGGTTAAATGGGTGATGGGCATTAAGGAGGGAACTTTTCAGGATGAGCACTGGGTGTCATATGTAAGAGATGAATCACTGGGTTCTACTCCTGAAGCCACAACTACACTGTATGTTAACTAACTTGAATTTAAATAAAAAAAAAAAAAAGTAATCTACAGCAGGGGTGCCTGGGTGGCTCAGTCAGTTAAACGTCCAACTTCTACTCAGGTCATGATCTCATGGTTTGTGGGTATGAGCCTCACATCAGGCTCCACATTGAGTTGCAGAGCCTGCTTGAGATTCTCTTTCTCTGCCCCTCCCTAACTCACACTTTCTCTCTCTCTCTCTCATTTGATAATATTTTATTTATATTTATAATTATTTGATAATTATTTTATAATAAACTTAAAAAAAGATCTACAGCAGTAAAATTCATTTCTTCAATTGTATTTTGTATTTCTATATCCAAATATATATGTATACTCATTCTGAGCTTGTCATCTTTATATCTAAAACTAAATATCATGTGTGCATGCACGCACACGCGTGTGTGTGTGTGTTATAGCTAAGAATATATTTTGCAGGATTATAAAGAATGGGCTGCCAGAGCCAGTAAGATGGTGAAGCATCAGAGAGAGGAACAAGTTTTTAAGCATTATTAGAGGTAATTCACACAGAACAAGTATGGGCAATGCTGTTTGGAACTAAGTTTGCTTTTTGTGCAAGTCTTCTCTACCTCTGAGTAGAATTGTCCATAAACTCAAGACCACCAGGTAGAGCTTTGGGAGTGAGTGGATTTTTTTTTTTATATTAACTGTGAAAGGTGTTAGTTCTACTTCAGTGTTGATGTGGGTGAAAACAGAGGGGACTGCTAACTCAGCCCTCAGGGGCTTCACATCTTTAGTCTATGCCCCTTGAAGACATACTCTGTGCCAGCCATTCGTTGTTCGATAAGGAGAGTTCATTGATGAGCCAGATGCCATCCTAGACCTCAAAACGATTCTGACCTGAACATAGCTCTGGAGACTCAGAAGGTTATTACATGATTTGGTTTGGAGGTCCTGAATCATATTTAATATGAATACATACACAATTGTGAATTATTTTTATATATCAAAGTATATCATAGAAAGAGTGTAGGCATTGGTGTAAGACATTTGTGAATCTCCATAGCTCTAAGTTTGTGATTTAGATGAATTTAGGAAATTACTTCAGGTATCAGTTTCCTTACCTACAAAGTAAAGTTAATGTAAAATTTGCACGTTTTTAGGATTAGACATTTCAAATAGCCAATATACTGCCTGGTACCACCTAGTCAGCATTTGATAAACAGAAGTTATTACAGATCTTTTGATAAGAAAACATACATTGTGAATTTCAAAGAGGCATATATAGTTTATGGCATTAACCAAACTTATTTAAAGAATATGAATTAAAATATCAAAAGGAATGGGTGACATTAGCAAATTGGTGGAGAAAGTAGCCCTGAACCCTCCTTCCTCTAAGGAACAAACCGATTCAGCAAAAACTCACGGATAAATTCTTTGTGAGAATTCAGAAATGAATTGAAAGGCTCCTGTACCTGAGAAGAATGCAAAACCAGGCTCACCAAAGCCAGAGGAGAGATTCAGGACCACCTCTCACTGGAGATTTTGCCCAAAGCATAGCACCATAAACATAGGAAGAAGACGGAAGATTCGTATATTGAAAACTACAAAATACTGAGGAAGGAAGAAATGAAAGAAGGCAAAAATAAGTGAAAAGACTTTATGTTCATGGATTGGAAGACATAATATTGTTAAAATATCTATATTACCCAAACTGATCTATAGATTCAATGTAATCTCTACCAAATTCTAATGTCCTTTTTTTTGTTTTGTTTTACAGAGTTAGAACATAAAACCAAGTCTACAATTCAAATGTGCCACAAAAGACCACAAACAGCCCAGGGAGATATTCTCTCTCCCCAGAGGGAGAGAGAGTGCAAGTGGGGGAGGGACAGAGAGAGAGAGAGACACAGAATCCGAAGCAGGTTCAAGGCACTGAACTGTCAACACAGAGCCCGATGCAGGACTCAAACCCAAGAAGGGTGAGATCATGACCTGAGCCAAAGTCAAATGCCCCAACAACTGAGCCACCCAGGCACCCCTACTTTTACACTGTTTCTTTCACCTTTGTCAAGTTATTAAACCTCACATATCATACAAATGAAAAGTTAAGGACTTCAATCTAAGACCCTACCCAGTATTTACAGTATAATTGTAATAATAATAAAGATCGTCCCAAGGTTTTTACCAAGACTCAAATAATTTGTCGCATTTTTCTTCCGCAATGATAAATGGAAAACTTAAATGTAAATTAAAAAAAAATTAAACACAAAACACAAAACACTAGCCTGCTTCTCTTCTTTGCCAAATACAGAGTAAAGCAGTCTTAGAGTATGACATCAAAACTCTCAGACTATCTCCCAGTCCCATAAATGCTTAAAAATCTACACAACGTGGATGCAGTTTTCATAGGTAAATGGTTTTGTAATAATTATAAGGAAAGATGAGGTGGTATCATACTGTGTGATACTTTATATATAAGTAATTATACTCTGTGATATTTTATGGCCCATTTAAACATTTTATGTGTTAATACCATTTCTAAATGCTGACTTCTAAAAAACCAGCTATATAATACTTTGTACTTTGCTACATTCTGAATTAATGTACTTCAGCAATGCATTTGCAAATCAGGACTGCATCTTTATTTTTAACATATTTTAATTGGTTACAACAATTAAAATAAATGGGTACCATCAAATATAAAATAATTTTATCCTGTGTGTCTACTGTTGTTGCTCCTCTGATTAAATTACTTTCTCACTTTATATGTGAGATACTTGAAGTATTCCAGGGTGACTATTAGAAAACATACTCTGCTAGTTATGCCCTCCTGTGAAAGAGGAGGCAAACTCATGATGATTGTCTACCATTAAACACTAGGAACTGATGCTGGCAGCTCAGAAACATGTGTTCTGTTTTTGTTATATTGTTGTTTTTCCCCCTGTTGGTTTCAGCCTTGACCAGCAATGGTGGTCAATCACTGAGCTTTTTTTCAGCCAACAGTCCTAAACTGTTGCCAACTGGTCAGTCTTCTAGTTCAGAAACAAATTTTAAACTACCATCCAGTGCTTCTCACACAGGAAGACTGTGCAGTTTCCTCATTTCACAAATGTCAATGCCAAATTGACCGTCTCATCTCTCCCTCTTATATAGTCTTCTCTCTACTGGACCTTGTTTAATTAGCTAGTTGGCTATTTCTCCTCTGCCATAGCAACTCTACGGGACAGGACTGCTGTAACCTTCCAAGTGCCTAAATACAGTATTCCAGTCTGTATTCATTGGGGCTTCATTAACCTTCCCAAGCTTGGTTGACTCTAAATCAGGTTCTGGGATTCACTACTTTCTTATGGTTTTCCAGTGTATATCTCTTGTGGCATCCTCAGAATAAGTGTTCAAACTCAGTGCAAAATTTTAGTATAAAACCCAACATATTTTTAGGAATTTGTTCTGAAGAAAAAAATTGGACACGTGTGTGATTATCTCAGTGGAACCACAAGTGTACCCTCCACAACCACCTTGTTTAATGATTAAATGTATCCTAATTGTGGGGCACCTGGGTGTCTCAGTTGGTTAAGCATCCAACTCTTGGTTTCAGCTCAGGTTATGATACTGTGGTTCGTGAGATTGAGCCTTGCATCAATCTTGGGATGCTTGGGATTCTCTATCTCTCTCTGCTGCTCCTTGACTCTCTCTCTAGCTCTCTCAAAATAAATAAGCATTTTTTAAAAATTCTAATTGTTCAAAAAGGGGATGCATGACTGGCTCAGTTAGTGGATCATGCAACTCTTGATCTTGGGGTTGTGAGTTCGAGCCCCATGTTGACTGTGGAGATTACTTAAAATCTTTTTAAAAAAATCCTAATTCTTTAAAAGAGCAATAAAATAGATTGTGACGATTATGTTAGAAAAGATGATGTAGCTTTAGAGAAAATGCACATTTAGTGATATGGAAAGATTTTCAGCATACATTTTTCATTAAAAATATGTTACACAATGATATGTAGGACATAAACTCATGTTAATTAAAATTAATCACACACGTATGTATGTGTTTAGTTTACTTTAGTAAAAACTGTAACATTAGACAACAAAATGTTTCTAGTGCTTAGATCTAAGTGGTAGGACTATAGATGACTCTTGGAAATAATTCTTTTTGCAGATTTATATTTTTTTAACATGAACATTCACGATCTATGTAATACTGACTTGTAGAAAACTGGAAGAATTTTAATCATGTTTTTGTTCTTCATCCTCAAAAGTATTTTATAAGAAGTCACAAACTCAAAACATTCTCCACTTCCCACTTTAGTTACCACATCATTTCCCTTTCCTCTATTTAGACCTAAACATTTTAAAATATTTGTCTTTATTTTGGTTTCCATTACCTCACTTTTAAATTATTTTCCAAACTATTCTAACACTCATTACTCTACTGAAGTTTTCCCATGAAAGTTATCAGTAAGTACTTTTGGTGAAATACATTTAAATTAAAAAAAATTTATCTCTCTTTTCCTCATTGTATCGTGGACCTCTCTCTTCCAACTAGGTGATTCCATGACATCCTAAACTCTTATTCATACCATGTGTGAAATTTTACTCATTTAATTTTCTGTCTTTCCAGTCGAATCATAAGCTCCATAAAAGCAGGACACAGTCAACTTGGCTCATAAGGCTCTAGCCCAGTGTCAATCATAGAGTAGATGTCCGACAAGTACATATCAAATAACTAATGAATGGATGAAGATTTTTTAAAAGTCAATCTAATCATCCTGAAATGATGTCACTCCTATTCCATTCCAGTTTCAGGGACCTAAATAATTTGGATGTTATGCTTTTCAACAAAGACTCTATTTCCCAGTTATAAAGAAGAAAATAGTGTTCTTTTTTGTTAAAAAGTGGGAACAGTGAAGTTTAGTTTTACAACATTTTCATAGAGAGGAAACTGAGCCTCGGAATGAATATATCAATTTCCTAAACTCACTGGTAGAACTAGCAAAAAACCTCTTTGGTTGATTTCCCTCCCCTATCCCCAAACCATGCTATCAATCAAATGTGTTATATAAGCTTAACCCACACACCAGGAGATGGGAAAACAACAACAAAAACATAAGACCGTTGTGATTTATTGAACTAAACCACATCAAAGACATATAGCTGCAAAGAATCTAATTAAAATTGGATGTTTCAGTTTGCCGGCTGTATCTATTATTTATAATTAAGGGTTGTGATCTTATTTAAGCTGAGTTCCAAGATTCCCTCCTACTCTCAGACCACTTGGCAGTGGGAGGAGAATGTAGTGAACCCCTCCATGTTCTTTCTGGACTCTGTGTTTGGGCTAAAAACCTCAGTTTATGCCCGACACAAGTGATTTCTGACTATATATTTAGCTACATAAAGGGGATTCCTCTTTCTGATTTTAATGCTAGTGATTATTGAGTGTAGAAGGAATGGCGGTTTCTGGACTAACCGATTCTGCCTCCCGTGTGATCTATGGGCTTGAACTGATGACCTTGCAGTCTTCTTTAATGAGCTTCTCAAACAAATCTTAGAAAGTGAAATAAAATTGCATTTTGGCTTTCTTCATAATTCTAGCAATTTGTTCTATGGCACAGAGTGTATAGGGCAAAATGCTATGAATAATAGCACTCCATTCATTCAAGATGAAAACAGAAATACTGTCTTATTCAGTGACTTTATTTCTGTCCCTAGATGGATAAGAAAAGCTTTGTTTGTTAGACATGTAATTCATAAAGGTAATGCTTACTAATTTAATGTTATTCACAAATAAAAGGAGTGAAATCATTCTGCTCTCCTTGTGTGTGAGAGAAAGATATGCTTCATGGGAAGTTAACATATGCATAAAGACAACTATGGACTTGACCTTAGAAATCAAATAATTACACCTCCTCTGAACCATTAGAGAGGTTCTTATGTTTATGGTTTTTATTAGGTATTTTAACCATAACATCAAAAAGGAAGAGGGACTGAATCCATTTAGCTACTAATTAATTTAGATTACAAGTAGACAATGCAAACAGAATGGCTGACTCAACTGGTAAAATCATCACAGCTGTTTATTTTTTTTTCTTATGGCAAGAAATTGGTTAAACGACAAAAATGTTTCCCTTCAACAGGCCAGTTTGTTGTAATATAAAGGACATTGGGTTCCCTTTTTAATAGACTATGACACAATTTTACACACTATCTTTTCAGGGAAAAAGAAAAACAACCCTCATGTTGTTGACCTCAGGCTTTATGCTAGTCTCTGTGCTAAACAGGATGATATGCTTCAGAGCATTTAATTCTCTTAATAGTGTAAAATAGACATCATCAGTTTCGTTGCTCAAATGAAAAAACTGAGGTTTAAGGAGTTGTGCTGTTGACCATGTTTGCCCATTCAATAAGTGGTAGCAACACAACAAAACACAAACTCTCTTATTTCCAACTGTTAAGCCCATGCTCTTTGTACTACAACATATTGTAACTCAGGGTCAGAGTGAATATAGAACATGGGGAAGGAGACAGAAATATAACTAACATGAATAATAAAGGGAGGGGAAAGAGAATGAAAGTTTAATCTAAGTGGTCTTACTTTGATACATGGTCTAATTCTCTACTGTTCCAGTAAGCTAATTAGGACATGCCACAGAGCTGGATGTGCAGGCTTGAGGTTAAAATCAGAGTGCAGAAGTGATGCTGAGCATTCATCATTGATCAACTTGTTTGGCACTTTTCTTTTCTCCATGTCTGTCATTATGTTATTTTTTCCATTATCTTTTTAACTATTTAAAAGTTTTTTTTTTACATTCTGGATGTTCCTTTTTATGTTCTTTTTAGTGCATGCTCTATTTTCTCTCTCTAGGATATTACAGAGTGTTTTTTAAATGTTTTATTCTGCTCTCTGTAATGTTTTCTTCCAAGGTCATTTGTTCCCCACTAGTTTTGGTGTGGATCATGATGGGAGTTACCTCCAAGTTATGTTGATTCTTGTCTGATGATGCAAGATTATTGGAGTTTTGGAATGAGAGCATTGTGTGAACAAATCTTATCTAGAGAGTGATGAAATATAATAAATGGGCATTTTTAATGTCTTCTCATAATTGAATATTTACAGGCACTTAATTTAGGGCCTATGTGCAGAAGTAATATCTATACAGCTGCTCTTGAAGTGAAGTGGTATTTCCTAGTTGCTAGTGGTTTTTGAACCTAAAGGCAAAGGCGCTCATCATTATGTACATTGACTTTCAAACATTACATTATTTCCAATATGGTACCTCTTTTCTATCCTCAGTTGTACAAACATCTCCATGAATAAACTCTGTTCTTCTTCTGGAGTTGAGGGTGGATTGTGACTGGCAGGTAAAATGGAGTAAAGTATTTGGGGGTTCTAGTTTCTCTGTATGCAAACCTATGGTTCTTCTCTTTTCAGCCCTGCCACATATTTATGTTTCAGAGTTTCTTATTGTCGACAATTTCTGAGGCTTTCTGAAGTTCTGCAGTTTAACTCCCTTTAGTCTTTCCTGTGTATTGTTCTCTCCCGTTCCTTCTGCCAGGCTTGGGTATCTGCTTCCTTTTGTCTTCTAAGTCAGTTAATACTTATCCATCTGTTTCTGACACCTTGTATTAGAGAGAGGTTATCGCTAAGCAAACCTATTATCTTTTTCCCTTGACACACAGATTGCATTTCTGAGCCTTCCTTACAGCTGTGTAACTGAGTTCTGGTAATAAAATATGAGGGAGGTGATAAGTACCATATCCAGGTCTGGCCCATCATAGCCTCTCACATATAGTTTTCACTCTCTTTGACTTTCCTTCCGTGATGATCTAAGAAGCCATGAAAGAGGAGTAAGGAAAGTCTTTCTGTGAGTGAAAACTATATTTAGATTCAAAGTCATTGAAAATAGAGTCCTGTTGGTTATAAAAAAGGAACATACAATGTTAGGGAAGGAGGAGCAAGCTCTAGTTCTCAGGATTTTAAATACAACTGAAATAATATTATCTTTCAGTTTCATTTCGGATATTTACATCAGTGGAGTTTAATGAACCAGAGTGAAGAGACAGATTTTTACCTTCAAGCTTATGTTAAGTACCAGGCAACCTGATTCAGATAAGATTTTAAATGGCTTAAAAAATTTCTTTGGGGCACCTGGGTGGCTCAGTCGGTTAAGCGTCCGACTTCGGCTCAGGTCATGATCTCGCGGTCAGTGAGTTCAAGCCCCGCATCGGTCTCTGTGCTGACAGCTCAGAGCCTGGAGCCTGTTTCAGATTCTGTGTCTCCCTCTCTCTGACCCTCCCCTGTTCATGCTCTGTCTCTCTCTATCTCAAAAATAAACATTAAAAAAAAAATTTCTTTGAAGGAGGCCTGACTCACAGATATTGAACATCATGTCAGATTTATGGTCTTCTGACAGGACTACCTGAAGAGGTACCAAGGATGTATACCCTTGATGTCCGTGGGGCATGCCTTTACTCCCCCATATTCATTCAGAAAAGACCACACCAAAAAGAGATACCTGCTCCCTTTCCTAAAGGATTTTTGTATTGGATACTGTTCTTTTCTCAAGGAGTAGTTTTTAAACAGTGAGCACTAATTCGTAGCCTATTTGTTTCCTCTGCTAGGGGAAATTATCTAATCCATATTCTTAATGTTGAGTGGGGTTATTTTCCCTTAAGGGTCAGTGTGAAGAATCCTGGACTTCCAAGTTCCAGGCATCAGCCCACCTGAATGAACCAGGTCTCTTGGAAAGGAGGGAAGTAGGAATCACAGGAAACTCTTTTCTCCCTGTGATCCACAGTAGCCACTTGCTCTGTGCCTTTTTGTCTTCCACTCAGTGATGTGCAGACCAACAAGATGACGTCACACCCAGGACATATTCTCCACCCCAGGTTTACCACAGTTTTTGGAAAGCTGACTTAAATCCCCTTTTTTACTTTGTGCATATTGTCTTCATTAGACAGAACCTATGAAAAGAAATTAAGACACTCCAAACTCCAACAAAATGTCTTCATTAGACAGATCCTATAAGCAAGAAGAAATTAAGACACTCCAACTCCAGAGGTGCCTGGGTGGCTCAGTCGGTTAAGCAGCCGACTTTGGCTCAGGTCATGATTTCGCAGTCCATGAGTTTGAGCCCCGTGTCGGGCTCTGTGCTGAAAGCTCAGAGCCTGAAGCCTGTTTCAGATTCTGTGTCTCCCTCTCTCTGACCCTCCCCCATTCATGCTCTGTCTCTCTCTGTCTCAAAAATAAATAAACGTTAAAACAAATCATTAAAAAAAAAGACACTCCAGCTCCAACAAAATCATTCGATTTTTGTCAATAGACACTTCCCAAAGTGGCTAAAATCCCAATATAGAATTCCTGAAGTTACCAGATCCTGGGTAAGATAAGTCTTCTAGATTTTAAAAGACAAAAGCCTTTCAGTGAGTGACAACTAGATTCAGACTCAAAGTCACTGAAAATACACTGAGTTTCTGTTGGTTATAAAAGAGGATCACATAAAGATAGGGAAGGAAGAACCCTAAAAGACTATTACAGTTCCACTGTCACAGATGGGGAGAAGATTTCACATATTTGATTGAAACCTCAGCCATGGGTAATCTCTTTGTGAACATGATGACAAATTCAACTTACCCCCTATTGTGTTGAGTAACTATTTAAAAAAAAGTAGAAAACAAACACCTGGGTTTCTAACCAGGGACAATATGATTGCTGCAAAAGCATTTTCCTCCTCACTGCCAACCTCATGCTAAGGCATGCAATCAACTGAAACCTAAAATGGATGAAAATCTACATCACTTTCAACTCATAAATAATGCACCATGCAAATAACTCTACTGTGAAATCTTTTCTTAGGTACAGATGCACTAAGTTGCTTGAGAGGATCAAGCATGAAATCTATGCTAGGGTCCACAAATTAAGAAAAATAGACAAGGGTATTCATGAGGTAGCAAGAAATGGATACCACTATTATTATGTAATTCTATAAAATATGTCAGAGGCAAAGGAATTCTGCAGGAAGCAGAAAAAAAAAGAGAATAAAGGCAGGCAGTAAAGATGGCAGTGATAATATGGACAGTATCAAGACAGTATTAATGAGATAATGAGAGTAATGGCGTGGTCTTAATAAAATTGAGATAGAATTGAGAGTGGTAATGCAGATGAAGATTGTATGTTGCTGGAGATGGACACAGCTATATTCAGTGGAATGCAGTGGTGACAGCAAAGTAGGTGGTAGGAGAGAATTCAAGCCTGCAATCTCTACAGGCACATGAGCTTAGAATCTCCTATCATGCTTCCGGGGAACAAGCCTTATACGTATGAAATTCAAACACTTCTGTAAACTAATTGCTATTGCTTTGTACTGCGCTTTAAATAAAGTCTTGCTGGGAGGGTTCGTGCTAAATGCAGGTGTCAGATCGCTGTATACAGTATGATATAAATTAATGCTACAGAAGACAATCTGTAAAACGTCTAGCTGAAGATTTGTTGTTTTGTGGCAAGATTTAGCATTGTTCCGTGTTTGAAATTGATTTCCTTTCAGGAATTCTTGTTTCTCCAATCAGTAATGTGAGCAAGTACGTGGTGCCACTTCGATAATGTATAAAATGCCTGTTTCCATCCTTCACATGGCACGTAAAAAGCAAAAGTAAACAATAGAGTATTTCTGACATGTTTGACTTAATTTTTGACTCTCCAGTTCAAATTGCCAAAGGAAAAACAGTTCAAACTAGTGCTTAGCCTCCTTATAGGGGAAGAAGAGGCCTATTTATCTGACTGCTTTTGGTACCCTGTTTCTTTGGGCTATGGTCAACATAAACAAGACATCCGAAGTCATTCTGTTCTAAATAGAGATGAGCATGAGCCTTAAAGCCCTTTATCTTCCCAAAGTGGCATTTAAAAAGGACAATAGCTAACATTTGCTCTTGCGTCTATCAGGTGGATCCTGGTTTATTTCATTCAACCTCTTTTAAGAACTTTGTAATGTAGGAACCAAGATAATCTAACTTTGCTTTTGAGGAAACAGTTTTAAAATAGCTTGTCAAGATCATAGACTCAGGATTTGCATTCTGTTCTACCTAAAAGTAAGGTTCATATTCTTCCTTTGTATTCTTAGAAGGAATCATGCACAGATATGATTGAAAGAAAAAAAAAGCACTGGGAACAATTTCATGGTGTAGATCTCAAACTTGTTTTTATCTTAATATCCATGTCATTTTTGCTTAATTGTTGATGAATTAATGAAGGCATTTAATAGTATCCTACTTTTTTATATATAATTCACTTTGGATTCTTATGAATTATTTAGAGGTCATAGTCACAATAGGTAATTACCATACAGCTCCACCATACCAACCGACAACTCAAAATGGAAGCCAGTTGCACACAATCTTTCGAGGTCTGTCATTGTTTACAGGGTGAATGTCAGCCCTGAATTTTTGTTCTCTTCGTGGTCATTAGACAACGGAGAGGCACACAGGATGATTTCTATTTCAAGAATTTCTGAGTCTAGGTAAGGTATCTCTCTCCACTGTTAATGAATCTGTACTTTTGTAAAAAAAAAAAAATTAAACAAGATCTCTGAATGTGGTTCCATCTTGAGACCTGTGTTTCCATCCATAATCTCTTTTTTCCTATCTTTCCTGAAATGACCTTATTTCTCATTATGGTGTGTCATTTTCACAGAAATCAGAAGGCAGGTATAATCTGGATTATGTTGTGGAATGAGAAAATAGCTGGAAACCTTTATGTAAATTTTGTGCATGTTTACTTTTCTGACCTGACTTTAAACATCACATACCCTGCATTATGAAGCTGATTTATCTTCTTAAGATTCTCCAAACCAGCCTGGTATCTCCTCACATGTCCCTCAGATTACTGAAGGAGGTTGCATGTATTTGGTGATTGGGAACAAGGTGAAGTGGAAATAGTCAGTTATGAAAAGATGCATCAAAGAAGGAATAGGAGATTGTGGGAATGCCAGAGAAGGGCTAATTGTAGAAGAGGTGTAGAAGAGAGGCTAACATGGATAACAAAAGAGACAATTTTGTTGTAATGGAAAAAGCACAAAATAATTGTATGTGGCAACCCTTTGTTACTTTTGAGCAGTGTCTCTTTGGATAAGTAACTTAACACTACTAATTTCCCATTTCTTCCTCTGCAGAATGAGAGGATACTTAACTCACAGGACTGTTATTAAGGTTGAACGAAATAACATAGAAGAAACATCAGAGTACTTAGTGCATGTAGCTGCAAAAAATTCTAGTTGAATGATATGGTCCCAAACACCCTCACTGCAGTATTTCTTTCTAGTGTTATATTCTGTATAATTTTAGAGTACAAACACTGTGAATCACAAAACACAAATAGACAGCACTTTTTTGGTGGGGGGGAGGGGACTCTCTGGTAAATGCCAAGGCTTAGGTATTCTCTTCCCCATGCTGTCAAAATAATTGCTTGGTGCTTGAATTCACCGTAGACATTCCCAATATCTTTTCTTCTCTGAATAGCCTCTTTATTTTCATTCTGTAGCTAAGGACACTCTTTTATGAATGCAAAGTTTATCTCTCTCTTTTGATGGACCCAGTCATCTGATTTTGTCACTCTGCTGAAAGCAGATGTTAAACAGTAGTCCAAATATATGTGTCTTTTAAAATAGATAAAACAAAATTTGTTGGGCCTGAAATGCTCTTATGATGACAAAAAGATTAACCTCAGTTTAACCTTATTAATTATATTCATGGGTTAAGAATCTGGAGACAAACTATTGCAGCTGGCCTTCAAAAGTTTAGCTACTAGGACTTATTAATGATATAAAATGGAAATAATTTGAAGGAGTTTTAGATTGAACTTTTTTTAAATTTTTATTTATTTTGGGGGCGCCTGGGTGGCTCAGTCGGTTGGGCGTCCGACTTTGGCTCAGGTCACGATCTCGAGGTCCGTGAGTTCCAGCCCCGCGTTGGGCTCTGGGCTGATGGCTCAGAGCCTGGAGCCTGCTTCCGATTCTGTGTCTCCCTCTCTCTCTGCCCCTCCCCCGTTCATGCTCTGTCTCTCTCTGTCTCAAAAATAAATTTAAAAAACGTTAAAAATATATAAAAAAATAAATTTTTATTTATTTTTGAGAGAGAGAGAGAAACAGAGTGCAGGTGGGGGAGGAACAGAGAGAGAGGGAGACACAGAATCTGAAGCAGGCTCCAGGCTCTGAGCTGTCAGCACAGAGCCTGACGCGGGGCTTGAACCCACCAACCGTGAGTTCATGACCTGAGCTGAAGTCGGATGCACTTGACTGAGCCACCAGGGACCCTATTTTTTTTTCTTTTGGTGATTCCAAATTCTGTAATTCAGGGCAATGGTTCCAAAAATTGGCTGAGTATCAGAATTACTGTAGTAGTTTATTAAAATATTTTGCCAGGACCACACTCCTCGTGATTCTTATTCACGGAGTCTGGGGTAAAACTCAGGCATATATTTTAATAAGTGATTAAATAAAAAGTGCAGTTAGACTGCTGCTGGAAACCAAAGATAGAATAAAAAAAAGGTGGGTGGAGAAGTTAATAAAAAACACACAAAAAAACCCACAATCTAGTGATTTTTATCACCATGAATTTTTGTGTGTACTGCCTGGACTTCCAAGGAATGTTTGTTGGAAAGAAAAAAACAGGCTTAATTTGACAAAATAAACCTGAAAGGGCTAAAAATATATTCTCAGCAGCTTCAAATCCCTCCTCATTTTATAGTTACATTCCACCAATTCTGAATCTCCTAATGTGTCATCTGGAATCCCTTTTCTAACCCAAACTACTCTTATAAACCCAATTTACTTGTATTCCTTGGTATGTTTATGAGGCAAAGACTTTACACTACTGAAAGTTAATAAAACCACGGTAATAAGATGGTAGAGTAGAAGTGGTCCTCTTCCCCCATGGTCTCAGGAATAATGAACAATATCATCGATGAAACTAGGAGAGGCCAGAAGAGACACCTACAGTTGTGGCTCCAAAGCAGCTTTTCACAATGCTCTGAAGTAATGGACTTATTCTGTGAGCTACCATGAACAATCTTGTCTTGGGAACAGTGGATACAGGCAGTGTGAGCTTGTCATAGAAGCTTTTCTGGATACCATTGGCTAACCCAGAACAGCAGGGGAGGAAGTGCTGGATGAGGAAATAGGCAGGCATGCCCTATTTGGGAGAAGCAGTCAGTCAGTGAGGCAAGATGAAGAGGAAAAATAGCTTTCTGTTTGCTGGGGAGAAAGAGACTAAAAGAGATAACACACATAATATACAATCCTAGGCCTCAAGGAACTTTAGTCAGAACTATGGAAAATTCCTCAGAGCCTGCTATCTTTTTCTTCCCCCTAGCACAAGATCCCTGAAGATAGCTTGTCCAAGGATAACTCACTTTATACACACATACACACACACACACACACAGAGAGAGAGAGAGAGAGAGAGAGAGAGAGAGAGATTAGCCCAGGATCTATAAAGATGCTATATAAGTCAGTGTTCAGTAGGTGAAAATGAAAAACATTTCATCAAGAGATCAATGACATTGTAATTATTTGCTGCAGAATCATATTGCTTCTGCAAGAGGTGTTGGCCAAAAATGGGACTCTTTGTTTCCTGCCTCTGAAGCATATGACTGGTTTCTGGGCCCTTTTCTAAGGCTGCACAGAAAATTCCAGCATCTCCATAACCATACCTGGCAACATAAAAAGCAGAGGTAGCAGTACTAGAAGAAATATGACATCTAATTTCTGTCTTCAAGCAATCATAGGCAAGTGCATTTGGCTGAATCTAAATTTCACCTTGAACCCAAGATGAAAGTAAGGCTAGGAAGTATAGTTTTTGAAAACACTAATTCCTCTCTCCCTCCCTCTCCCTCTCTCTCTCTCTCTCAAAACAAGAAACATTTAAGAAAAATAAAAAATAAAAAGTATGTTTGTTGAGTAAATATATACACATTATAAAATCGAATTGTTAGGTATACAGTTCAATTATTTTTGACAAATAAAGATGTGTCACTATTACCACCATCAAAATAGGAAGATGATTTCTAACACCTATATACTTCTTTTAAGGAAAGAAAAAACAAACTCCTAGGTACATTCAGAAAATGGTGAGAGGAGAACAATTATAGATTATTAAGCATTCAAGCACTGTGTACACCCACGTTACTTTCATTTTTGCGAGCGCAAAGATGATTAGTGTGTTTTGAACTTTCTGGGTCATTCTTTACATTAGCCTGATATGAAGATAAGTAAGAAGATAGAAGAGGAATAAAATGCATTGGTAATGCATAGAAAGTCCCTAATGCTATATTTTAATGTACTAACAATTCTGTAAAAAAAAAATAATAATCTTATCCCAAAAAATAAGTTTCAGAGAATGAAAGACATCCGGTCACAGAGGGTGAAATGACTGTTAATTGCATTTTAGGTAGTTTAGCTAATTTTTCAGCAATATTACACATCTTAAAAAAATTTTTAATGTGTATTTATTTTTGAGAGAGAGAGTCTGAGCAGGGGAGGGGCAGGGAGAGGTGGAGACAGAATCCGAAGCAGGCTCCAAGCTCTGAGCTCTCAGCACAGCCCTAGAGGGGCTCAAACTCACAAACTGTGAGATCATGACCTGAGCCGAAGAGCCACGCTTAACCGACTGAGCCACCCATGTGCCCCAATATTATACATCTTTTAAAAGTTCTCTTTGTTTAGCACCATTAGCTCAAGCGTGCATTATTAGTTTCTGCATCACTATGAATTAATCCCCCCCCCACCCCACCCCCCCAACATGCTTCTCTCTTTTTGTCTCACTGGTGTTCTCCCTTCCACACATACTCTGTTCAAACCCCCTGGATATGGCCAGGAATATGGACTATTTGTTTAGCTCCAGGCTACAAATCATGAAATCTCTGTGCTCCTAAATCAGAAGCTAACTATGGATTTGTTGAAGATGATATTGGAATTCTGTAAGCAATCTGCCTTTCTCCTCTAATTCTCTGCTTTCCCTTAGTTCAGTTGGCTGCAATGCTAAGGGAAGAGGAGTTAAATTTTGTCTTGGTAAAAATTCCCATGCAAGTGCCTCAGTTGGTTAAGCATCAGACCCTTGATTTTAGCTCAGGTCACGAGCTCACTGTTGGTGGGATCGAGCCCTGCCTCTCAGGCTGAGATGACAGTCTCTGAGCTGACAGCATGGAGCCTGCTTAGGATTATCTCTTTCTCTCCCTTCTCTCTCTGCCCCCCACCCCCGCCCTGCTCACTCTCTGTCTCAAAAATAAATAAACTTAAAACCGTTGAAATTTATGGAGTATTTGTAAAATATAGACATCATTCCCTCCTTTTCATTTTTGCAGCTGGCAAATGCACTTTTCGCTCCTTAAGAATTTTAAAGCACAAAAAAAACTGGTTAAGAAGGAACCCCAAAGCCTCTAATATCTCCTGGGAAATGTTTGATGGCAACCCTAATGTTTAATAGATTGGAATCTTTTCGTTTCTCCTAAGTAGTTCCTCCCTATATTCCACTGGGCCACCTGGGTTTCCTTCTGTGTTGACCTTGCTAATTATACTTTGGCTCCTGCCATCTACTTGAAGGAATTTATTAAACATTAAACAATGGCATTTTGTTAGGCAATTAGGAGGAGTGGGGAAAGGAGAGGTTCTTTTTTTTTTCCCTATTCTTTCACATAAGATGGTATGTAAATCCTCCCTCAGGCAGAACCTAATGAATTCAAGCCATTGGACCATTACTTTCATTTCCTTCTCAGTTTTGTGGGTAATATCCAAGCACATGCTTATTTTACATTAAATAACCTTCTTATCTTTGGAGTGTTTTCATAACCCTCAAACTATATATATGCGGGCTGTGAATACCCTTGAAGGTAGGCTTTGACAGATCTTCAAACATCAAAATGATGGTCAATGTTTTAAGTATTTCCAAAGCACATTAAAAACCATTAAACCATTAAAATGAGCAAATTTTGATGAGTCTTACTGCATTCCGGAATGTTAAAATTTGAAAGTGCTGTTGGAGGCATGTTGTACAATTTTCTCACTTTATAGATGGGTCGTTGGACCCAGAAATTATCCAATGATGTAGAGAATAGAGTCAATAATCAGCTTAAGTCTCCATGTTTCCAGTGTTTCTTCCCACTGTAACATATTCCCAAAGCCACCTAAAACTGCTCAAAATGAGATATTTACAATGTGTTGAAAATACTTTTATTTTTTCAAAGTACATTATATAGCTCTTCATGATTTTTACTCAAAATATTGCTGAGAGTTGGGGAAAGCCAGTTGTGTGTTTGATTTCTGCTGAAATAGCAAGCAGACATAATCAAGCTCCCTGATAATCGCTCCAGATGACTTTTTCTATGTATGTTTAGGTATGTTAGTTCATTTATATATAAATCACTTTCTCATCTGCAATCCCAGTCATTCTACCTCTCCTACTTTTTTTTTCTGCAAGCAGATCTTCATGACACATTATTTAAGACAACTTGTACTACACATTAATGTAAATGGAAATTATTTCTTTCAGAGCACTAATACTCCTGAGGAAGTCAGGGGGTTGTTGGTAAAATATAAAGCAGGAAGTGTTTGACTCTGAATCTCACTGCTTATTCAAACACAATATTCTGGGAAGGGAGAGAGGACCAGGCTTTTCACAGCACTTTACTAATAAATAACAGGTAATAATGGTGATGCTCTGACTCCTGAAATATTAAGTGAACAAGGTTGAGTTCAGTATTATTTCAAATCTTAAACATCCCTCCACTCTTCAGACAAGTGTAAAGAAACAATCAGTAAAATAACACAGAAAACACAACCAGTCTTTAGGACAAAAACTTATGAAACAAAATGATTAGAAATGTTATTAAAATGTTAATTCTATGGTCTAGGTATTGCTTTCACTAATCAGCTGGAATATATATAAATAAAACAACACAATTCTACTTAAATGTAGGCGTGACTATCTTCCGGGAAAAGAGGAAAGAGAACTAAAATTATTTGGTGTCTATTTTATGTGAGGCATTCTACAAGGCAATTAATGTGTGAGACTTTATTTAAGCTCCATAGCAAACAACACAAGAAAAAAAAAAGTTTCAGAATATCGTTCAACCCACCCAAAATCACATGTGAAAGCAAAAGATATAGAATTAGATCCCAAATATGCCTGACTTTACTGTCTCAATTGTTGAGTGTGTGTGTGTGTGTGTGTGTGTGCATATATATATATATACACTTATAGATTATATATATTATATAAATTATTATATATAATATATAATTATATATATAAAGACTTTGAGTACCCTTTTATACATCTATGTATCTCCAAAGTTGGAGGGATATTTTATACGTATATATATATGTATAATTTTGAGAGAGAGACAGAAAGAGAGTGAGACAGAGAGCACGTGTGTGCATGAGTTCGGAGGGGGAGTAGGAGAGAGAGAATCTTTATCCATGCTGGGCATGGGGCCCAATGCGGAGCTTGATCTTATGACCCTGAAATCATGACCCGAGCCAAAATCAAGACGCAGATGCTTGACCGACTGAGCCACCCTAATATATTTTCAAAGCAGGTTTTTTCATGTTTTCCTAAGAGATCTTTTATCTTTCCAATTACTATCTCTATTGATATCATGCCATCAAATTTTATCAGTGTTCTAGTTTTAAATTTCTTTCTTAGGTATTATACTTTATACATGATCTTATGCCTATTTTATTATAACTCAGTTACTAAAGTCAAGTTTTCAAAATTCATGTCTGTGTTTATTTTAATTTAGAGTATTAGTCAATGAAACAAATTATTAAAATTAAATTGATCTCTGGGAATCTCAGAACTTTCTGAGGTATTGAGAAGACACAGGTAAATAAACATATTCTCTGTCTCCTAGGAACCTACATTCCATCAACCAGTAATGATACCTTACATTAACACAGACCTCTACAGCTAATGGAATACTTTAACATGTATTATCTCCTAATGAGATAATTTGCAAAGATCTACTAAATTTGTTGGGTTATGTTATATGGAGAAGAAATTTGAAAACAAGATTTAATTAGCTATAGTCAGTTTCAACATTTAACAAAAAAGCCTCTTGGTGAGTCTGGATTTTATAGTAGAGAATAGAAACTAAAACTTTTTCTAAACCTTTTATGATTATGCCTTTTTAGTATTCTATGGCTGAAGAAATTGGGTTATAATTTATGGGTTATTGTAGGAGGGTGGAAGAGAAGGATAAAGCAAATTTCAGGAAGAATGAGGCTTGGAGAAGGTAATTGGAATTGAGAATGGTGGTTTCCTGCTTGGGCTACAAATAAGAATTATCTTGGAACTTTCAAAAACATCAATGCCCAAGATTCACCCACAGATATTTTGAATTTACTGTTGTAGGGTAAGCCTCAGGTATTGGCATGTTTTTAAAATCCCTTAGGTGGTTCTAATGGGTAACTAAGGCTGGAGTGTGCATTAGAATCTCTGGAGATTTATTAAGCCGAGGGTTTCTGGTTCATTACATTTGGTTGGAACCTTATGGGCTAAATGTTTATGTGCCCTTGAAATTTATATGTTAAAGCCCTAAGCCCCAACAGGACTGTACCTGGTGGTAGGGCCTGTGAGGAGATGATAAAGTGCTAATCCAGGAGAGCTATTGCCCTTATAATAAGGGGAAGAGCCAGAACTTTCTCTATTATGTGAGGACACAGCAAGACAGTAAGCTGTCTAAAAGCCAGGAAGAGACCTCTTCCCAGAAACCAAATTGGTTGACTTTGATCTGGGACTCTCCAGCCTCCAGAACTGTGGAAAAATAAATTTCTGCTGTTTAAGCCACCCCATCTATGATATTTTGTTATGGAAGCCCTAGAGGACAAAAACAGGGCCCAAGAATTGACATTTCTTTAATTTTTTTTTAACGTTTATTTATTTTTGAGACAGAGAGAGACAGAGCATGAACGGGGGAGGGTCAGAGAGAGAGGGAGACACAGAATCTGAAACAGGCTCCAGGCTCTGAGCGGTCAGCACAGAGCCCGACGCGGGGCTCGAACTCACGGACTGTGAGATCGTGACCTGAGCCGAAGTCGGCCGCTCAACCAACTGAGCCACCCAGGCGCCCCAAGAATTGACATTTCTAAGAAATTCCAGTGTGCTGCTGGTGCTATTGGCCCAGGGGCTATATTTAAATAATGACTAGTTAAAGAAATAAAAGCGCCTTAGCAACCAGAAGTCATTATTAATTGATTATTTTAATGCAAAAATAATAGTGTCCGAAGTTTCATAGTGTCCACATCCTCATGGCTTAGGAGTGAATTTCCTCTGTTTCTTCTATAGGTATATGCAAATTGTCTTGCTAATAAGCATTCTATTTTATCTTTGAGGAGTTAAAACAGACTCCATCATACCTAGAAAACCCACAGAGAAGTGTGCTCATTCATAGTTCCTGATCTACATGTAATTTTGCCCTTTTTGTTTTATTCCTAAGTAGTCTGGGAGATTTGTCTATTCTTTCTAGAGAGAGCCAAAGATGTGGGATCAATATATTGTGGACTTTTGGGGTCTACTTCTTTAGTTTGTTTTAAATACATAGCAAATACTATTAGCTTATACTACCCACCTATGGTGGGCATTTCTGGTTTACAGAAGAAATTTAGCTACAATTTTCAATAATAAAATTAGTAAGTTCATACATAAAATATGGACCAGCATCTCTTCCAATCATATGACACTGCTAGAAGATTAGTGCATGGTTGTCTTCTTCTGAGGGTATTCACTGTCAGAAAATGACAAACTTGAATACCATAAAGTAGCAATCCTCACCTCCAAAAATCCTTTATTTTTTCTCAACATGTTATTCATAAAGGTTATTCATAAAGTACACAATTTAGTTTGAGAAGAACAGAAATGAAAAGGAATCCTATCCTAAGAAGATAAGAACCAGAGAATGTCTACATATGTGAAGTGAATGAAGACTTTAATTAATCATTTTGGTGACTTATCCCACAAGCATTGCTATTAATGAAAAATGTGGGTGTTTCTGAGAACTGAGTTAGCCGATTCTGTAGCTTTATGAGGCTGATAAATGATTGGTTGTGTATTTCACTGTCCTCCCTGAATTTAATTCACAGTGGCAGGTAAAATTCTCCTTTGTAAAGTGGCCAGCTAGGGAAATCACTTTGGAAAGAGAGGGAACTGAAATCTTGGAGAAGCAAAGAAAAATGAATCTGGGGATGACATTGGCGGCTTTGAAAAATGGGTAAATTCTTGGTTCAAGAACACTGAAAATGCTATTCAAGGTCTCTGAATAATGAGACCACTTGGGTTTGTACATGGAGACTACTGATTGCCAAGACATTGTCTCCACCTACCACAAATAACATCATCTGCTCAAGAAACACTGGAGTGTCCTCATTTTATAGATGGCTTGTATATGCACATGGCAAAATAAATATGTTCAGTATTTTATCTTTCCTAACAAATAGACACGTTTTTGTTTTTGTTTTGTTTGTTTTTATCAGAGACTCATCTGGAAGAATTCAGAAATAATTCTGTAAGGAAATCAGAGAGCCAATGTGTGGAATAATCTAATCTCTAGAATATGTGGCCTGTAAAGAGTAGACTGAATGAAATACCAAATATGTTTCTTAGCTTCCAATGAATTGTGGAAAGTGGGAATTACATGTATTTCAGATTTACAGTCAAGAAGAGGTTACAAGAACTTTATTGGTTCCTGAGCTCCTTTTTGATTTGAATAATAGTACCATAGTTGATTATAAATCTCAACTTTAAAAAAAGTGTCCAGTGAAGATATTTTTGTCACCCAGATGGTTTGGTGTCTACTCAGGTTAGAGCATTTAAACATTGCCAATTAACTTATCTTTATTGATAAAGAACTTTTGAATAGGCTCAGATAAGAGGCTATTATTTTTAAAAGGAACATCTTTCTATTTCTCTTAAGTTATAGACTCAGCAGTTTTCTGGATATATATTTTAAAATGTATTTGGGTTTTCTTTCCAAAAAATTGCTAATCTAAGTTTCTCAGAACAGCACGCTACTGAGGCAGAGACAGAATTTAAGCAGATAGATCAGTATTGACTGTTGTTAACACTTAATGGAGAAATCTGTTAGGAACAAAATGAGATTGTTTCCAGCTTGTATTGGTCTCTGTGCTGAGTTTCATTCAGACTTTGACTCCGGACAGCAAACAATGATTAAATGAGTAGTGCAACCAAAAAATGAATCCCTGGGCAGTGATTCTTATACAGAATACAAATCTTACTAAAACCATAAGGGCCAAAATTGATGAGAAGATTGAATGCCGAGGTAGTTTAAAGCACTGGTTTTTAAAAGTTTTGTTTCTTAACCCATTTCCTCTTTTACAAAATTATTCTAATGACATGAATTCATATTTTGCAGATCAAGATTCAAGACCTACTAATATACTGACAGAAAACTAAGTGTTATCCTCCAAGCTGAGGATAGTTTCACTGTCTTAAATCATAAAAAGCCAAAATAGATCATTTGCCAGCCTATCTTATCTAATACAACTTAGAAACCAACATTTCTGGGGGCGCCTGAGTGGCTCAGTTGGTTGAGCGATTGACTCAGTTGGTTGGCTCAGGCCACAATCTCATGGTCCGTGGGTTCGAGCCCCACATTGGGCTCTGTGTTGACAGCTCAGAGCCTGGAGTCCACTTCGGATTCTGTGTCTCCCTCCTCTCTCTGCCCCTCCCCTGCTTGTGCTCTGTCTCTCTCTCTCTCGAAAATAAATAAATGTTAAAAAGATTTAAAAAAAATAAAATAAACAAAAAAGAAAATTAAAAAAAAAAAGAAACCAACATTTCTGAAACAGAAATCATCTTTTGGGCAGGTGAATTCCATTATATATATGGCTTATCTCCAAAATAAATCTATATAACCCATCAACTAATTTAGTTACATGAAACCAACATTTCCTGGAAAACTTTCCAGGAGTTTGCATTGTAAAACAATTGTACATTTCCTGTATGTCATATTGAGATATTTTTCTGGTATGAAGCAATTAGAGTCATGACATTGGCACAGCCATCTTGATGTGATTTAAAAAAAAAAAATTTTTTTTTTTTTACAAGGACTAACAACAAGCCATTCCATTTGGGGCATTGTAAAAGGCGGGGGAAAAGACTACATCTTTAGCAAGAGCCAAAGACTGAGGTAGTCCCGAGGAATATGGTTTGTACAAGAGTCACAAAGCCTTTACCTCTATCAAGTGTACCTTTTGTCACAGAAACACACCTACTAAGAATTACAAAATTATTTAAACATCATGATGTAGTCTATGAGGAGAAATTATAGATTCAGAATAGGATTCCCTGATTTCTCTTGGGAGTCAAGGAAATGTTTGTTGATGAAGGGATGTTCACGCTAAGCTCACACGAATGAGGAGGACTTATGTGGATCAAGGATTGCAGAGTGTTCTAAATATGGAACAGATTGTATGAGGACCTTGAAGCAGGAAACAAAATTGATCACTCAATAGATTGAAAGAAAACATTGAGCCGAGAAAGGTGCAGGAAAGACAGCTAAGTCTCTCGAGGAAAGCAGGGATGTAACTCTACATTGAGGTGGTTGGTCTCTATTCTAAAAGTCGCCTATTAGTCAGTTCTGTTTAACATAGATGTTAAAAACTTTATGAGCCTCAAAGAATTCTCAATCAAATTTAGCCTTGTCTTTCACCTTGATTAATTTCAAAATGATTCAGTCCACACTAGCTCAAGGGAATGAAGAATTTACCACAATAAATGACATTGTTGTTTACTCAACCTTTAGACTGTGAGTTGTCAGCTGCAGACTGTCAGTTCCTCAAGGGGCAAGAGCCACATTTTCTCCAAGTCATGTAAATGACTTGGTGTTGGCAAGCACTCTGTATCCTGTGGATTGCTGAGAACTTTTTTTGGTGTTGCTGGCAAGACCTAAAAAATAATCCCTTAAAGTGCCTACTATCAAAATGTAAGAAAACTATATTAGTCTTTCTCTTTTCTCATAGACCATAAGACGTGTATATCAAAGTGATAACTTATATGAAGAAGCATCTGCTATCATTCACATTAGTATGGTTTGTGTGAACTACAAATGCCTTTCACCAGTATTAAAAAAGCTTAAACTGAAAAAATAAATAAAAGTGATAGGTAACCATTGATCACTTTCAGTAGGATAATTAGAGGGTTGGATTTGTGCTTTCAGTGAAGGAAAAGGTAGAGTATGTTAATGAAGCTGGAAAAGCTAATTGGAAAGCTTTTTACAACCATCCAGAATAGAGACTAAGGGAGCCTGGATGGTGTTTTGGCAAAGGAATAAGAGAAGTGGACATGTTTCAGCAGTAACTATCTACAGATGGTTAGGATATATGGGAAAGGGAGATATCTTTGGAGGATTATGAGGTTTCATTCAAGAGCTATTAAATGAATGGCTGTACTATTCTCTAATGGAACTACTATTGTTGGAAACGCAGAATCTGTGGTGGGGTTGAGGGCTGAGGGAAGAGATTATGAATTCAGTTTTATACCTGAGTTTGAATTCCCGATGAAATATCCAAATGAAGTTGTCAAGTAGGCTTTGAATGTGTAAGGCTGTACCTAAGGGGAAAGATTTAAGACTGGAGTTATATAGCAAGATCACCCGCCATGGGGCGGGGCTACAGTAACAACTGTCACAGGCAGAGTTTGAGCAACGTGCTCATCTTGGCACCAAGGCTAGGTAGACAAGAAGAGAGTTAGCAGCAGGCCTGCAACCCGCAACCCATTCTCTCCCTTTACTGAGGAATGCTCCAGGAAAGAAAGACACATAACCGGATCAAATCTTATTGTAGATATGCTAACGACAGAGTTTCTGGCAAGCACACTAGTAGTACTTACTAACTGGAAAGTCCTTATCCATGTAATGCCTTTAGGGCATTTACCTTTAGGGAAGACATATCTGGTCTTACCAGGATGCTTAAGATAAACCCAGAAAATGTCACATGAGCTACGTCACTCTTGGAACACAAAGTGGAATTTTGTGGTTCGTTTTTGAGTAATGCACACATGGACATCACTTAGATTCCTCATAGATTATATGTTGGAAATCTATGGCCCATATATCCTAATGTGACCAGAAAGAATATGAGGACTTACAGTAACAGTCTGAATCTCTGTTTCTCTTGTGCCTTGTAAATACTTGTGTCCTTGAATCTAGGACCAAGGACTAACCTTTTAAAAAATACTAAAAATTGAGGGGTGGCTCCATCGGTTGAGCATCTGACTTCTGCTCGGGTCATGATCTCACGGTTCTGAGTTCAAGCCCTGCATGGGGCTCTGCGCTGACAGCTCAGAGCCTGGAACCTGCTTCGGATTCTGTGTGTGTGTGTGTCTGTCTGTCTGTCTGTCTTTCCCTTGCTCGTACTCTCAAAAAATGAATAAATGTTAAAAAAAATTTTAATACTAAAAATTGAAATTAGGTCAAGAATAAGGTGGCAAAAGAATCTGAAAGGAGTTATCAGAGAAATACTAGAAAACAACAGGAAAACACGGTGTCACATGAACCAGG
This sequence comes from Lynx canadensis, assembly GCF_007474595.2. Classification (NCBI taxonomy): domain Eukaryota; kingdom Metazoa; phylum Chordata; class Mammalia; order Carnivora; family Felidae; genus Lynx; species Lynx canadensis. The sequence continues at coordinate 32,872,387 of NC_044316.2, read as the reverse complement.
AAATAAAACTGGTATTTTCACCAATCCCTGAGCCTTATCCCATTGCTGAACCTCCCTGAAGTACCTGGAATAGGGCTTGAAGACGAGGCTGGGCTACTGACTGTTCGAGACAAAGAACAGAGTAGGTTAGGGATAAGCATGAAGAGGAGTCTCAGAGGAGTGAGTAGCAGTCAGGGAGGAGGTTTGGCCAGAGATAGGGTGAGGGAGGACACAGTAGTTAAATTATGTGTAAGCAAAAGACATGAGTACAACACCAGCTTCATTTAGAAAAGCTTTCAATCATTTTAAGCAGAATGTTTGCTCAGTTTCTAACAATTCTCTGATATCCTGAGTGATTTGATGCTCACATTCACTAATTACTTCATGAACATTATGATGGCCATACTTATTTACTTTCCAATAATAATTTCAGAATACTAATGGAATTTATTTTGCTTTCTCTTTGAAAATCCAGACGACAAATTAATCTGCTTTTTGTAAGCTTCCTAATTGTAGTAATTTTGTTTGATTGAATCTATATTAGGTACTGAAGTAGAAGGGGAGAGGAAATTGCAGGCCCATTAAAAGATCCCTTAAATCCAACTGTCAACTGTATAGTCAATTCTCAATTACATTTTTTTTAGTTGTTTTAGTAAAACATAATGCCATGAATAAACTTAAAAATGATGGTTTTAGGATAAATAACTAAGATCACAGAGCCCAATCAAAAATAGATAACACATTGTTCTGGTTTATAAAATTAACACAGACATAGAAATGAATAGAGTAGAAAGTAGACATTATAATAGGTGACGGTCAGAAATATGTGCTGTGCTCATCATCTGGTAATTAAGGAAAAAAGAGCTATTTTGATGTAACTATGTCAATACTTTGTTAAAATCTCCTTTGCTTAAAAATGATTGTATCAAAACTGCTAAATCAAAATGGCTATCATAAAAATCTTTGGCAAACTCCTACAGTAAGTGCTAAGGAGGTTTCTTTTTTGTTTTTTAAAGTTTGTTTATTTTTGGAGGAGAGAGAGACAAAGCATGATCAGAAAGAGAGGGAGACACAGAATCCAAAGCAGGCTCCAAGCTCTGAGCTGTGAGCACAGAGTCTGACCATGGGGCTCGAACCCACAAACCATGAGACCATGACCGGAGTGGAAGCTGGACACTTAACCAAGTGAACCACCAAGGTACCCTGCTCTAAAGAAGTTTTTATGGCATGCTAGTCCTTTTGGAATACCCTGAGAAATAAGGGTTTGTATTCAAACTATTTTGAGAAATGCTGCAGACTACCACCCTCTTGCAATTTTACAATGTGCATTAATATTTTAAAGGTTATGAAAAATATTTTCTTGAATCCTGCTTAAGTTAATTGACTCCAGGATTTCCAAAAGTAATTTGATCACAGGATTCTGAGTGTGTTTATAAAATGTTACTGGTATTGGCTATTTATTTAACATTTAATTCATCAAAAGCACAATGCTAAGCACTTGATGTGTATATTTCAAATAAATTAACAAATCTAGGTGGTAGTTATTATTATTGCCACTTTTCATAGAGAGAAAGTGAGACATAAAGCAATGAACCCATTGCCAAGGTAAACTAATACCTTAATTTAGCCAACAAGCATCTGGGACTGAATTCCAACTTAGGTCTGACTGAATCTACATCTCATCTCTGATAGTCCATGGAATTTTTGCTAATTTTGATATAACTTTTGGGGATTTAGCAGTTAATTTCTAAAAAGAATCATGAATCTGCCCTTTATCTCTCTTGTTATTTCTCTCTCTTGAGATAGAATTGCTACAGTTTTGTCATGGTTTATTTCTCAAAGCACACAGCTGCTTCTGTAATTGGCCCTATTGTCAATCTAGACTCCAGATCCTTGACAGAATACGATTTCAAATTCCCCACTGCCACTACCCAACTCTTACTCAAACTTCAGTGACAAGTAGTTTGGAAGATATACATAAAAAATACGAAATCTGTTCATTCCTCTCAATATTCTAAAAAAATGCTATACCTGATAGAACCATATGATCACAGTTATTTCTTTGAATCAATTGCTCTCTGAATTGTGTTAGCATTAAGTATATTCTCAGTGAGGAAAGCTATTAGAAGCAACTCTGCAACTTACTATTATATTTGTAGTGGAATTAGCTGACATCTCTCATTTAAAACAATGCTTTATAGTCATTGATATACACAGTGCTTTAGAAGACATCTGGGGAAAAAAAAGAGATCATTGATCAGGATTGGGGTTTGCCCGTGAGCAATCGTATCTGGTAGAATCACAGAGGGGATACAGAAAGCAACAGAAAGCCAACTGTAGAAGAATGACAGGAAAGGAGCCGCCACATAGTGTTTCAGAGGCTCAGTGTTGACACCTATTGATGGAATCTGCCATGACCTGGCTAGCTTGATATCAAGGTCTTGATAGCAAGAGATCGACTGGAACACCATTAACATGGCTAAAACTGGCATCGTGAATGCAGCTCACCTTTGTGTAGCCCATGATAGAGCCCTGAATCAGCTAGGGTCAACTCTGAGCAGCTGTCAGAACAGCTTTCTAAATAAAAAGATGGAGGATTAGAAATATTTGTAGGGAAAAAGAAGATCATCTCTGCAGAGGGTGAAATTCCAGAGCTGAAGACTTGGAACAACCAAGATTCTTTAACATAAATATGATGGAATTATATGTCTGAGTTGGTGAATGGTGAGACATCCCTGTCACATAAGAATGTATTTGCACATTGTTCACTTCAGCACACCCTTTACTCTTAAAGTAAATTCTTGGGGAAAACTTTCTTCTAGTTTTTTTTATTTAATTTTTTTTTATTTATTTTTGACAGAGAGAGAGAGAGCACATAAGCAGGGGGAGGAGCAGAGAGAGAGGGAGACACAGAATCTGAAGCAGGCTCCAGGCTCCGAGCTGTCAGCACAGAGCCTGATGCAGGGCTCAAACTCACAAACCGTGAGATCATGACCTGAGCTGAAGTCGGTCAGGCACCAAATGAGCCACCCAGGCACCCCTAGGTTTTAATTCCAAAAGAAGCCCCCTTCTCCAAAGATTCTTAGATAGTGTGTGTGTGTGTGTGTGTGTGTGTGTGTGTGTGTGTGTGTATTGATCCCAGATTAGTAACATTGACTTTTTGATGTACATATAATTCTATGGATTTTAACATGTATAGAGTTGTGGATTCACCCCTACAGTCAGGATACTATCAGAATTGTTTTATCACCTCAAAGCACTCCATCATACTACCATTTCATGTTCACAGCCTTCCTCCACCTCCAGCTCTTTAATAACAATGGAACTACTCTCTGACAGCATAATTTTGCTTTTTCAGAATGTCACATAAATGAAATCATATAGTATGTGGTCTTTTAAGACTTGCTTCTTCTCAACATAATGACTTTGAGATTCATCCAGGTTATTGCATTTTTATCACTGAGTAGTATTTCATTGCATGGTTACATCACTGTGTATATATTCACCCACTGAAGGACATTTGGGTAGTCTTTAGTTTTTGACAATTATTAATAGAGATGCTATAAATATTTGTGCACAAGTTCCCATGTGAGCATAAGTTTTCATTTTTCTAAGATAAATATCTATGAATGGTATTGTTAGATCATAAGGTAGGTACATGTTTAACTTCATAAACTGACAAAACTGGTTGTGATGTTGTGATTTATAATAAGAGACATGTATTTGGTCTTCAAACTCTTTTCTGGCACTGATAACCTAAAACCCTTGGAATTTCCTAAGCGACAAGAACCATGAAGGTATCTTTTGTTATGTTAGTGAAGTGAGATCTAGAAAGCACCTATGGATGGGGACTGGTTCCCAGGGGTGCTAACCATGTGGTTAGAGTGGTAGAACTTCTAGTACCATCTCCTGACTTCTGTGGAGGGGACTGAGGCTGAAGGTTGAATTCAATCACTAAAAGCCAAGGATCTAAACAATTATGCCTATTTAATGAGGCTTCCATAAAAGTCCAAAGGAAGGGGTTTTGGACAACTTCCAGGTTGGTGAACACATGGACATGCTGGGAGAGTGGTGCATCTGGAGCGAACATGAGAGCTCCACACCCTTTCCTTATACCTTGCCCTGTGCATTTTTTCCATCTGGCTGAACTTGAGTCATATCCTTTTATGGTAAACTGTGAATCTAGTTAGTAAAGTGTTTCTCTGAATTCTGTGAGCTACTCTAGCAAGTTAATCAAACTCAAGGAGAGGGTTGTTGGAACCTCAGATCTATACTCAGGTGGTCAGAAGTACAGGTAATTTTTTTTTTTAATTTGCAATTCCCTGATGACACACAATGTGGAGCATCTTGCCATGTGCTTCTTTGTCATCCGCATATCCTCTTTAATGAGGTGTCTATTAAGGTCTTTGGCCCATTTTTTAAGGGGATTTTTTGTTTTCTTATTATTGAGTGTTAAGAGTTCTTTGTGTGATTCATCCTTTATCAGAGGTGTCTTTTGTATCTGTTTTCTTCTATTCGGGGTTGTCTTCTAATTCTCTTGATCCTGTCTCTCAAGGAGCAGAAGTTTTTGATTTTAATGAAGTTTATCAAATATTTCTTTCATGGATAGCACCCTCGGTATTGTGTCTAAAAAGTCACTGCAACATCCAAGATTATCTAAGTTTTCTCCTATGCTCTCTTCTGGGAGTTTTACAGTTTTGTGTTTTACATCTAGGTCACTGATCCATTGTAAGTTAATTTATATAAAGGGTGTAAGGTCTGTCTCCAGATTCTGTTCTTTTGCACGTGGAGGTCTGGTTTTCCAACACCATCTGTTGAAAAGATTATCTTGGCTGCATTGTATTGCCTTTGCTCATGTCAAAGATCAGCTGACTATATTTATGTGGGTCTATTTCTGGGCTCTTTATCCTATTTCACTGATCTATCTGTATATTCTTTGATCAATACCACACTGTCTTTATTACTGTAGCTCTACAGTAAATCTTGACGTTAGATAGTGTCAGTCCTCCAAATTTGTTCTCCTTCAACACTGTGTTGACCTATTTTTAACTCAGTTTTTTTTCTTTCTCTTGAGTTTTGAAAGTTCTTTAATATTTTTAATACAAGTCTTTTGCCATATAAATGATTTCCAAATATTTTCCCTTGGTATATATTTTTCTCTTTTCTACTCATACTTTTGGTGTCATATCTAAAAACTCTTTGTCCCAAGGTCATGAAGATTTTTTTTATATAAGTTTGTCTAAAAGTACAAGACTAATTCTATGAGGATGAGATCTTTTAGACTCTTGCTCTGACTGCATATTTGGTAGATACAACTAGATGAAAGATGGTGCCTTTTAATACAGTTAGGTTAATGTATTCTGGTTTGCCTCTTTTTGTTCTGAATACGTTTAAATCATTAAAGAACAGATTTTAAAATGAAGTTATTCAATTCTTTTCATGCAATGAGACTGGAAATTAATTTGTTATGTTTTGTGTAGGCATAATTTTATATATATGCTGTAAGTTGCCTTCATGCATCTATAAATATTTGAGTAGCAACTATGTGAGAGGAACTGTGGAGGATATCAGTGATTAAAGTCACAATAAAATACTTCCCCTCATGGAATGCACATTTTGGTGATATATAGACAAAATATAGAGATATGCTATTATATATGCTTTACATCATATAGCATAGAGATCATAATATATATGACCTAAATCATATCATATATATTTAGTATGCGTATATTCAATTTATACTGACTCAAGGGTGGAAAGACAAATAACAATTTAAAATTATGAGTAATTCTTTCTGCCATTTTACTTAATGAACCTATACACCTAAATCCTTTTGAGATGGGAGCTGTGAATGAGATATTTCTTCTGTAAATCTCGTTTCCAAATGAATCTGCTGGTGCAAGCATCTCCTGAGGTAACATGAGCCCAAGGTTGCATATTTCATGCAGTATGGCTTTTTAATGCAGGTAGAGACCTATTTTTTGGCCAAGTTTCTTAGGAGTTTTCATTGATGTATTTTCATCATAGTCATTTTTTTTTTTACATACCATGGATGCAATCCTCATGCATTAACTCTGTGATTTTAATTTATATGTAAAGTATCACTATTTTAATAAGGATGATGGATACCCATCACTAAAATATGTTATTTGACTATTTTAATATAAAGACTACTTTGTCACTTTTCATATTACCAAAGTAATTAAACAAGTCCATTTTCATTCTAGAAAGATTTATGGTGTGGACACAAGTATTTATCATAGACTAGAAAACAAATTTGAAAGCATTCAAGATAGTACAAAGTAGTGATAAAGTGTAAAGTAATTGTGGTAAAATATCAGAAAACAAGTATGTAATAGAATATCTTTCACAATTGTGAAATGCTTTTAAAATCATTTAGAGCTTCCTACTACCAAAATCAAGAAACCCTTGTGTCTTAGTTATAAGACACAATGCCTACAAACAGGGTAATATTTTGCAGTGGGGTGCAAAAAGATTTAAAACACATTACTCTCAAGTGTTTGCATAAAAGAGTACTGAAAACATTGGAAGAAATATGATAGGTAAATCTAAGGCTTCACATTATGGTAACACAGGGTTGACTTGTGAAATCTTAGACTGATTATTATTTATAACTGAAGTACCATATTGAGAGCTAAGTTTTGGTTTGTAGAAACAGTCATGTGAGTGCAGACATTTCAAAGTGCTATAAAAGTATGTCTTCTTCTAAGATGTTAATTATTGCTGTGACAAAAAAAGTTTACAATATAGTTTGTTTTATAGCTGTCTTAGAATGTGCAGATGTAAATTGAATTTAGTATATTTATGAATGAGCCCATAATCCAAGTTTATTTTGTCTATTTACTGATATTTTTCTGTGTAAGTAAAAGTGGATAGAACTATAAAGGGAGGAAAGTTGAAAGAAAGTATTTCCAGTGACAACTCATGTGAGAGAAGATGGGGTAGCTTAAGAAATCAAGCCTTGAAAAAAAAAAAAAAGAAAATAAAGAAAGAAAAAGAAAACAAGCCTTAAGAATAAACTCTTGGTGGGTTGCTTAGGAGGCTCAGTTGGTTGATTGACTCCTGATTTTGGCTTAGTCAGGTCATGATCACAGGGCCCTGCATCAAGCCCCAAGTGGAGCTCTGTGACTAGTCCCACATCAGGCTCCACATGGAGCATGGAGCTTGCTTGGGATTCTCTCTCCCTCTCTTGTGCTATCTCTAAAAATAATAATAATAATAATAATAATAATAATAATAATAATAGAATTTTAAAAAAGAAAGCCTTGGTATATTTTCCTACCTTCCATTGTTGCTTCCCCCACTAACAGTTTAGTCCATCTTAATACTATGTAATGATTGAGTCATTTTTTATGAATGATAAATCTATTGCCTTCCTAGAGAGAGGAATATTGCCAATGGATCAGTTTGATGAACATTATCGTTAGGAGGATGTAGTTGATTCTCATTATTCCCAGATTCATAATTATGACTTGGACCACTTGCTAAAATTCATCTGTAACCTCAAAATCAATACTCACAGCATTTGACAGTCATTTCAATATATGGGTAAAGTGTTGAAAATTTGAGTTGTCCAACATGCATGTTTCCACCCAAGACTGAACAAGGTAACCCCTGCTTTCTTGTCTCAGCAGTCATATCATAAACAAATATCTTTTTTGTGTTCTGTTTAGTGCCACAGTTTTGCACTTTTGGTGGTGATTTTCTTTCTATATAAAATGGCCCACAAGCATGGTGCTAATAAAGTGCTGTCTAGTTCTCCTAAGCCCAACACAGCTCTGATGTGCCTCACAGAAGAAATGTTAGATGGACTTCATTCAGGCATGAGTTATAATGCTATTGGCCATGAGTTCAATGTGAATGAATCAACAATATGTATTCAATAATGTGACTTTAAACAGAAATACACATTTTTAAAGAAGCTATAGAGATAGATCAGACAATGAAAATATTATGACCAAAGGCTCACAGGAACCTAACCCCATATTCCCCTTAGGAGCAATGGTTTAGTATTCACTAATTCTGCGTCTGTAGCAATTTTACAATACCAGGAAGAACAAGCATCAGTTGAATATCATATGCAAATGTATAATTTTCTCAGATGAAAAATGTTCTAAAATAATCTTCATCAGTGATTCTACTGAAACAATTATTTAATTGATTCTAGTTATGCAGAGCTTAATTTAAATCTTTATTCAAGCATAAACATAATGCATCCAACTGGAACATAAATATACTTATACCTAAAAGGATGATATTGTCAAACTAAAAATTACAGTTAAATTATTGAATAATTTCTGGCAGAAAGAAAGCAGATACCATCACTATTATTTTTTTTCCTTTTTCATAAAAACATAAGATATGTGTTAAAATTGTGCAACAGTCATTTTAACATACATATACTTTTTGGGGCACCTGGGTGGCTCAGTCGGTTAAGTGTCTGACTTCGGTTCTGGTCATGATCTCACAGTTCATGGGTTCGAGCCTGCATTAGGCTCTCTGCTGACATCTCAAAGCCTTGAGCCTGCTTCAGATTCTGTGTCTCCTTCTTTCTTCCCCTCCCCCACTTGCAATCTGTCTCTCTCAAAAATAAACAAACATTAAAACACACACACAGGGGCACCTGGGTGGCTCAGTCAGTTAAGCATCTGACTTCCACTCAGGTCATGATCTCTCAGTTCAAGGGTTCATGTCCCATGTTGGGCTCTGTGCTGACATCTGGGAGCCTGGAACCTGATTCAGATTCTGTGTCTCCCTCTATCTCTCTCTGCACCTCCCCTACTCACACTCTGTATCTCTCTCTCTCAAAAATAAATATTAAAAGAATACATATATTTTCAAATTTTAATTTCCATTCATTTCCACATTATTTGATGCCATTGTTGGTCATCCCTTGAACTAGGTCCTATTGATTCAAAAGCTTAAAAAAAAAAAGAAAGAAAGAAAGAAAGAAAGAAAGAAAGAAAGAAAGAAAAAGAAAAAAAAATGAAAAAGACAAGGCCAGTGCTTTCTCAGGGATCATAATCGTGTGTGTGAGTGATAAGTAAATTTAGCTAGAGTTTATACAAGGAAAGGAGTTATATACTCTGCTTAGATCAGAGAAGAAGTCACACAGAACAGTTTCTTGAGCTAGCCTTGAAGGATTTTGTCAGTAGGGTACAAGAGTAGAACAAAATATATGTAAAGATAAATGAGTATGCAGTACTGAAGTCACTGTACACAGTTGTACTCAACATAGTTGGAAATAGAATTTCTGCAAAATCTGCCCCAAAGAAGAATAATTGTGTTTGTTTCAGCTTGCTTCCATGATAATCTATTGTCAACTGCCTAGTAGGTGGCATCGATATTACAGATAACTTTTTACTTGTGGAAACACCTTACAAGGTAACCTGAGCATAGCAGACAAAGGACGTGTTCTTGGGTTTTGTAAGGGGCTTGGATATAAATATTATGCTTTCAGCAATGAACAAATCACCAAGTAGTTTGCAACCAGATGGCAGAAAGGAAAATCAGGGGTTTTGGTTAAGAGGATTAGAACTGGGAAAAAGAGAGGGGAAAAACACACACATTATGTTAGATGCAGGCAAAACTGTCATAAAATGAAAGAAGAAATTTAACACTTAATCATTCATTTTTGCCTCCAGGACTGTACTGTTTTTAGTTATCTTATCTACTCAACTCAGATGTGTCATGTTGTTCAACTAAAGAAAGAAATGAGTGTCAAAGAGTTGTATGACCTGCTCTAGGTCACATAGCTAAAAATGGTAAGACTAAATTCTAAATCTTTAAATTTCTCACATTGCAATATATGATACTACCTTCCTCCCTTACTTATAAACCTCTTCCTAAACACTAAGCATTCTTACGCTCTTCTGGTATCCTTTCAATTTTCATGGTTTCCCCTTTAACACAAAGAACATTACAAGAGGCTTCCCTTTTTTTAATATGAAATTTTTTTGTTAAACTGGTTTCCATACAACACCCAGTGCTCATCCCAACAGGTGCCCTTCTCAATGTCCATCACCTACTTTCCCCTCCCTCTCACCCCTCATCAACCCTCAGTTTATTCTCAGTTTTTAAGAGTCTCTTATGGTTTGCCTCCCTCCCTCTTTAACTTTTTTTTTCCCCTTCCCCTCCTCCATGGTCTTCTGTTAAGTTTCTCAGGATCCACATAAGAGTGAAAACATATGGGCTTCCCTTTTTTTAAAAGGCCTAGACCAAATCAAGAGGAATGAAAATTACCTATATCTAAACGTATCATTGTGAAATTTTGGAACATGAAAGACAAAAAACAGATGAGAAGATAGGGAAACAGGGAGGAAGAGAAGAAGGGAGAGAGGGAGGAAGGTGAGGTGGGACAGAGAAAAAAGGAGAATGAGATTACAACACTAAAATATTATATGGTTTAGATAGTATGCCCAAGGTATTGGAAGCACTAAATAATTTGATAAAAACAGACAGGGAAAGAGGGGGAAAATGATGACTGGAAATGTCTAAAAAAATATTAAATGCTATACAGGGGCGCCTGGGTGGCCCAGTCAGTTAAGCATCTGACTTTCGCTCAGTTCATGATCTCATGGTTTGTGAGTTCGAGCCCACATAGGGCTCTGTGCTGACAGCTTGGAGCCTGCTTCAGATTCTGTGTCTCCCTCTCTTTCTGCCCCTCCCCTTCTTATGTACTCTCTCTCTCTCTCTCTCAAGAATAAATAAACATTAAACATTTTTAAAAATTAAATGCTATACAAGGGAGAAAATTTCATCTCAGCATACTATTTGACTCTGTAGCAAAATATAATTGGAAATTCATAATAAAAATATTTTTATTGGTATTCAACTTGTACAGTTAATTAGGAGACAAAACACAGAAAATATAATTTCAGAAAAAGTATAAAAATATAGATAATAAAAATTGGGAGAATAGAGAAATAAAGACCCAAGGAAGCTTAGACGTGCTAATATGCTTGTCTTTTACAGTGGGGAGGCAAGAAACACACAGTAATATTAGCATTCTCTTATAAAACTTAAGGAATAGAGACATTTAAGTAGCCTAAATTTATCTGTCACCATTCCTTTGGAGGTGTGATGAATGCCATGGGAATGAACATCTAGGCAGAGGGATTTTAGATACTGAGGCATAAATAAGACAGTATTCCTTTCAACTGAATATTGCCACTTGACTTCATATTCATTCTATCCCTCTCAGTAGGGGTGGTCTTAAGCAGAATGTGAACTTAAGACTTGACCCTATCCCCAGGCAAAGACTCCGATTAGTCTGAGCCAATTAATTCAATTCTTTTCATTCCTTTCCCCTTGATACTGTTTGCTTTAGGAACCTAGGTTTACGTTAATCGGTACAAATCAGTCTTCTGGTGAAAATTCCCTGGAACAGGAATACATGTAAAGTTGGCCCAATTAAATTGAAAGAGAAACATTTTATCATATGCTTCATGGAATATGGTAAGGAAGGCAATGCCGAGTTGCTGCTGCCAACTACCTTGTGACTATGAGAGAAGCAAAGGGCAGAGCCAAGAGAACTGCAGAGAAACAGAGTTTAGCTCAGAATGTACATGAAATGTGCACACCACCCCCATTTTTGCAGATTTATGAAGCCATCAAATCTTGTATTGTTTTTATTTAATTTGATTTAGGTTTCTACTAACTGTAGCTGAAAATACCCTAATAGAAATACCACCTCAGCTGTAAGCCAGCCTGAGCAGCATCATGCGTGTGATCTGAAGAGTCAATCTTTTTCTTTCTTAACCCCCTTCTGTAGACATAAGGGCATCATGTAAGGGGTAATCATAGCTCTTTTTATCCCTGGCTTCTTACAAGCACAATGATGGGGATAATAATTCAATAGACTCTATCTAACAGGTATTATCTAAAACCCTAAAACTATCTAAACCCTGTGCCATGCAACCCTAAATAGATAATGTACTGAATCTTAACCAATTCCCTAAAGATACACCACAAATAACTTTGTGAGAATGCTACAAGTATTTTGTTGGTGTGATATTCAGTGTATGAATAAAATACTGGAGAAACCATACAGGTTACCCTCACAAAATTAAGGGGAAAGACACCTATCACCTTAAACTGCAAACAAACAAACAAACAAACAAAACAAAACAAAAAACCCTGAAGCATGAGGTTAGTGTTAATGATTAAGGATGCCAGTAGATAGTTCAACTTTTCCTCAGTTAGTTCATAACATGCATGATTACCCATTAAAAATTATCTCTGGTAAATGAGTCTGAAATCATATGGATAGCCCACAATAAATGGTCACCTTTAATTATGTTCAAATGGATACTTTGGCTGATAGATTTCTGTCACATTAATAAATATTGCAGAAACAACACATTCATCATACCAAATAAGAGACAACTTTTTTTTTTTTTTTATAATTTCATCAACCAATTTCTAGATGACAGTGTGGAAAAGGGGAAAGGTATATTCACCAGTAAGAGGCAAATAGCTTAGTGGTATGCCTTGACAGAGGGGAATGCAACCAGAGATTTATTTCCCTTTTATCTTTTTAGTTTAGATGAATTACGTGCCAGGCCAAAAGAGTAAGTCGTGGTGGACCAGAAGAGGTCAATGGGAGGGAGCTGGACATGAGTACCCTAAGGACAGAGGTCGATACCACGAACCTGATCTTACTGCTATTTAGAGTTTGTGGGGGGAACGAATTAGATAGAAGGTTTCTAACCAAGACATGTTGTCAGTGAAAAATAGTAGGAATGCTCTCATGAAGGGTAGAGGCATGGTGATACAAGTAAGTTAGAACACTAAATCAGAGAGACAGAAAGGAGTTAGTGCTCCCAGTTGGTGACATGACAGATGCCAAAACCACTCCATTACAGCACTTTGGGAGCCGACTTGCAACCTGGGGAGGAACTAGAGTTGTTTGTAAAAGCTATGACAGTTGTGACTCAAGGGTATCATAGTATGAATATGACTATATCCAACTCTTAGTGGGTTGTAACGAAAAGTATTGTTTTTCAGAAACTACCTCTACAGTAGGAAAAGAGTTCTTTGGGTCAAGAGCATGTATGTTGCCGTAAAGGATAGCTTTGATTGAACAGATATCAGCTCACTTGCATGCAATGCATACTTACAGCTAAAGACTGGCTGCCAGTGAGTTCCTGAGCTATTTCATACCCTTGGAAGGATTTTGGCTCTCAGGTATGCTGTTTCACTATTTCAAGAATCAGTGAAATCACCAGACCAAGTGGAGCCCAATATGCTTCACATGGTAACTTTACTACTCTTTGTTACCCCATGTTCATTGCCTTGTACTGCCTTTTAGTGCAGTGGTTCTCCAAGCATGGTGCTCAGACCAGCACCACCACCATCATCATCTAATGGTTTTTCTAGAAATATAAATTATTTAGCTCCACCCTAGCTAAAACCAGAAACTCTAGGTGTCAAGTCCAGCAATCTGTTTTTTTTAACAAAACTTCCAGATGATTCAAATGCACACCAAAATTTGAGAAACTCTATCTTAGAATGTTGGGTTTTAATCCTTACTTTTCATGTATATATTTTCTTCCAACTCTTGTTGTATCTTTATTGGAACTCCAGCTTGTACCCATTCTCTAAAATACCATTGTCCAGGAAAATCAACCAAATTCAAATTCAGTGCTCCTTGTGGATGATTGAATAGCAATCAGCCATACTCTGGGTGGCATGATAGGGGCACCTGGGTGGTTCAGTCGGTTAAGTGCCTGACTTCAGGTCAGGTCATGATCTCGTGGTTCACGAGTTCAAGCCCACACCGGGCTCTGTGCTAACAGCTCAGAGCCTGGAGCCTGCTTCAGATTCTGTTTCTCCCTCACTTTCTCTCTGCCCCTCCTCCACTTGGCGTTCTGTCTCTCTCTCAAAAATAATAAACATAAAAAAGAATTTTATATGCTACAGAGATACACACAAGAAACTTTTTATTAAAAATCTAGACACATGTCAACTTAAAGTTTTGTTCACCACAGAACTGATAAATTTGATGGGAGCGATCTACTCCTAATTTGTAATTTTAAGCCAACTACCTAACTATTGACCCATAAGTGCAAGAAATGGGTAGTCAATAATATTACTAATGATCATTAAAAACCTTTTTTCCTTGTTTCCACCTACATTCAGTCAACTTCTCATCTTGTCCTGGTTATTAGCTTCAGCCCAATTTCTTTACTACTCACTCTTAACTAGTCTTGGCATTTGAAAATGGTCTGACACCTGATCTCCTTTACAACTTAGATTCCAGTTTTGTCAGTTTTACTCATTTGAGGGAACTTCTAGTGGAATGCCTGTGTATGGGCTGCAAGGTGTTCAGCTACAAGAAACATAATATCCCCCACATAGTGGCATCAGGGATAAATATCTGTTTATATTGCATAAGAATTATCTCACAAACAAGAAATCAGGAGGTAGTTTCAGGAGATTGGTCCAGCAGCTCAGCACGGACAGGTCACTGTATGTTCAGCTCACCATCATCCTCTGTCCTCTCTCACAATTACAAAATGGCTGTTAATCTGAACCTCTTCAATGGGTAATATTCCAAGTAGGAAGGAAGAAGGAGGACATAAAGAGGAACCTCCTCATACATTTCTATCATGTCCTTTTATTGGGGAGGAAGTAAATTCTGGACATTTCTAAGCAAATTTTCTCTTAGGTCACCTCAGTCAGAACTGAGTTACATAATCAACTTTGGCTTAAGGGAAGCTGGAAAATGGCTGTGCTGTTGTTGCTGTCTTCCTCTCATCTTGTATAATGAAAGGCACATAGTGGGAAAGTGTTTTAAATGGTGTTTACATCCTGCCTCATTTAGGTCTTCAGCAGTTTTTTCAAGTCTTCAAGGGCAGTAGGGGTGGGAGGGAAATGGAACCTCAGTAGAAGGAAGAAAGGAAGGAAGGAAGGAAGGAAGGAAGGAAGGAAGGAAGGAAAGAGAGAAAGAAAAGGAGGGAGGGGGAGCAAGACAAGGATGGCCAATTTGACATTTCAAAGTGATCAAGACATAAAGATCTGAAATTGCATTTTTAGTTTTAAAGCTGTACTGGGTACTTTCAATAATCTCCAATGCCTTACATTCGCTTAACATTTTATAATTTAAAATCACTTCCATTCCTTTTGTTTTTGAGAGAGAGAGAGAGAGAACAAGCACAAGTGGGGGAGGGACAGAGAGAGAAGGAGAGAGAGACGATCTTAAGCAGGCTCCATGCCCAGCACAGAGCCGATGTTGGGCTTGATCCCATGACTGTGAGATCATGCACTGAGCTGAAATCAAGAGTTGGAGGCTTAACTTAGCGAGCCACCCAGGTGTCCCTCTATTACATTTTTATTTTGATAATATTACCAGTCTGCAAAGCAGATAGTATTAGTCACACTTTATAAATGATTGAGCAATGTTTAAGAGAGGATCTTTAACATGCCCTAGGCTTGGCCAAGCTGAATCTAGATCTCTAGCCTTTTGGATCTAAGCCCAGTGGAGTATTTATTACCAAACATGATTGAAAAACAAAACTTTATTCTGTCCATTTATAAAACATCCCAAAAGCTGTCAGTGGAAATATGGATATTTGTCCTTGTGAGGTACTTTGTTTGCAATCACCTCTTTATTGTACCCCAGGAAAATGGCTGTCACTGAGTGCATTTATCACAATGATCACAATTTCCTAGACTTTTCAAATGGTAAGGATATGGAGAGCAGTAAAACTTAGAATCCCACAATACCAAAGTTCAGAGACTTTAAATGATGGCACATTTAAAAAGAGAAGTAATTTTAATATTCATTGAAAATAAACGATTAATCAAGAGATGGGAGAGATGTACATAGGTGTATGTATATGAGAACATATGTGAATTAAATGATGATGATATTAATAGCAGATACCATATATTAATTACCTTCTATTGTTGTAAGAGCTATGTTAAGAACAGAGCTGGGATTTGAATGCAGTCGTCTGACTCTGAAGTATATACTTTAAACCACTGTGCTATGTTAAAATATGCATGTGTTGAATGTATGTTTATGTGAATGTATATATGTATATCTCTATATTAGTTAGAGCTCTTTCAATTGCAAATGAAAGAAATCCAGCACCAACAAGCTGATAGGAAAGAGAATTGGCTGGTAAATAAATAAAACAGGAAAGTCTAATGACATATTGGCTTCAAAAGTCACAGTGTTGGGGTGCCCAGGTGGCTCAGTCAGTTGAGCGTCTGACTTTGGTTCAGGTCATGATTTCATAGTTCCTGGGTTTGAGCCCTACGTCAGGCTCTGCGCTGACAGCTCAGAGCCTGGAGCCTGCTTCAGATTCTGTGTGTCCCTCTCTCTATGCCCCTCCCCGACTTGCACTCTGTCTCTCAAAAATAAATAAACATTAATTTTTTTTAAAGAGTCACAATGTTTAAGAGCACAGTATTTAAAATCAGTGGATTGTGAATCACGGTACTTCCTATCTTTGGTTATGCTTTCCCCTGTGTGCTGGCCCCATTCTCTCTTCATGGCCCTACTTGCTTAATTCATCCTATATTTTCAATTAGTCATCATTACTAGGGAAATGGCATACAGTATTAATAATGACAAAGTTTGGACTACGTACCATGAGGGTCCAGGGGCTGACCACCATAAACGAGTATCCTAAGAAAACTATACAGAATAGATAAGAGTTCCCCAAAGGAATATTATATAGGAAATAAATAGTTCATCTCCACTATATTCCATCCTTTGGCTATAAAAATATGGACTTCTGTCCCTTCATATAATTTCAAAATGCCTCCATTTAACATGAAATTAACCCAAATGTACTCACCTCTTCTCTAGAGTGGACAATTAAAAGTCCTATTTAGTTTTTCCTCTAGCTTCGTGTTTAGAATCACAATCTAGGGCAAACTTCTCTTGGTCATATCCAAATGTGGTTCATCATATTCTCTATTTTATGGCAAAATCATACATTTAACCGCCTTTAACATACCCAAACTGCAATAAGTCATGATGAATACAACGCAAATTCCTCTATAGTAAATGGAAGGGATAAAACAATCATACAGTGATTATTAGTGGACAGTTATTAGTCTACTCCAGTCTGACTTGTCATTGGAATAAGTTCCTTGGTCAGACAATTTGGCAGTCTAAGATCAAATATGGTAGAAGGGGCTTCCATGTTTCTTGTTGGCCATCAGCACAGTTGAGACAGGTATATGAAGATTACTCTTTGGATAGTTTTCTCACTGCCTTCTGGTGTCATGGTTATATAATTAGGAAGTTATCCTGAGTGGCTGAACAGTTTCGCGATTTCCCTCACAAGAGCAGTCACACAAAACTCTAATAACCGTCAGTCATATGGCTCAGTGGAAACCCTATGAGCTAGTAATAAACAGTGGAAACCTTGGTGATCTTTTTATCTGGACCCCACATTAAGGATATCTATTCATAACAGCAGGCCTTGGTATTCTGCACAGATTTCTATCTAGCCTACATTTGAAATCCTTTTACGTTAGCCTGTCTTCAGGAAAATTAAATAATAGAGTGGAATGGAATAGCATATGAACTCTAATTTCCAGTTGGGTCTGCTCTCCAATGAATGACATTTAAGATAAAAGAGATTAATAGTTTACTTTTTTGGTGTGTGAAATATTTGAGGAAATCATGTTTCATTCAGTCATCCAAACATTTCATCACTTTCCCTGGGCCTCAATTTTATATCTATGTTTTGTCCTGTTTGGCTTTTATCAGTTTAAAGAAAGGGAAGAACAGTACATATATTTCATAAAGCACTGGCTGATCTAAATGTGAGTAGTCTTAGATTACTGATTTGAGCAGAAAGGGCCTCCCATATACAAATCATATAGTCTTCACACACTGCTTGTAGAGGAGACAACTTTGGTGGATTCTCTCTGTTGTAGGACTTTTCAAGACTGTTAAGAAGTTATCCATGTACCAATATGTTAAAAACCAGTATGTTTTTACTAATTGTCTCGAAATCACAACTTTGGTAGGTACATGTATGGGTTTTTTTTTTTAATGTTTTCAAAAGACAGAAACCCAAATCAAACTTGTTTCAGGATATAATGCAATATTTCAACTCTTGTAATTGGGGTACTCAGGGTGTCCTCAAAATAGCTGGATTTAGAAGCTTAATAAATGTCATCAGAGCATTTATCAATTTCTCAAGGTCTCTCTGTATCTCTCCATTTGAATTTCTCTCGTATGTTTGCCTCTTGCTCTCCTACTACAGATGGAATTCTTCTATGTGTCCAGGGAGGATTGCCACTGGTATAGTAACTCCATATATATGCAGCTTAGCAAGCGAGGAAAATTAATATCTGCTGTCCAATACTGACAGATCATTACCAATCAGCTGCCTGACTTGATTGAATTATATTCTCACTTTCAGGGCCAATCACTTTAATTTAGGAACTAGGATATTGATATTGATCAAGTCTGAATCACTCTGCCTTGGCAGAAACCACTACTTTCACCAAACCCTTTCTCCTTTGGTGAGGGATATGAACTAAATTATATTTTCAAGCTTTCTTTCCAATTAGATGTGAATAAGTAACTGAATTTTTGGTCAGTGGAATTTGGGACGGAAAGAAAGTCCCTCTCTTCCAAGCCTAAGCCGCATAAACTCACCAAACATTTCTCTACTTTCTCCTTCCCCATCTACCAACTGACTAGAGACAATTTTGAGAAGCTATAAGGAAACCTTTATTCCTGAATAATAACCCAGAAGGCCACTCACCAATCAAAAATATCCCCATTGAACTTTTTAGGATTTGATTCAGGAACTGTGCATTGTAGCAGCTATTGATGCTTATGTTAACTATAGCATTCTATCTCATGTAGTTGATTGTCAGTTCCCTCAAAACCTCATGAATTTGGGAAAAGGTGGTTTTCCAAAGGACAAAATGCTAATAAGACTTAAAAAAAAGTATATGTAAATGTTTTATCTGTTTATAAATCTATATATGTATTACAATAGGTCTACATAGACAATCACAGTATATGTGTGTGGAGGGGAGGGGGTGTAGTCATACCGATGTCTCTCCCAGATCCCTTTTCAAGAAGAACTTGTTGCCCAGTTTGGGGAGTGCAGTCAGCAGACAACCTCCAGCCATCCATTCCTCTGGAGTTTATTCAACTGCAGAGATTCACCACACCCACCCATGGTCATGCCCTCCCAGACAAACCCCAGATCCAGTGACTGAGCAAGGTAGGAGAATAAAATCCCAACCATTTTGCCCAGATGCAGGACATTATTATGCTCCAACCCCCCTGGCCAAACTGTCAGAAGTTTTGTTGTGTCTGAATCACAACTCTTTTTCTTGGGATTGATCCTACTTTTCCTTCCCTTCTCTTCATATATATAGACTCCTCATAAGCACCTAGAACCTCAAACTTCATCACTACCTGCTTCTGGAGAATTCAGTCTGCAACAGTGTATATATGTGTGCATTTATTCTGAATCTGTGTATATATATATTCTAGAATAAGTTCATCTGGAAAAAAATACAAAATTCTTTCTTCTACCATTTATTAAACGAAGATAGGGGCGCCTGGGTGGTTCAGTCAGTTAAGCGTCCAACTTTGACTCAGGTCATGATCTCATGGTTCTGGGGTTTGAGCCCTGCATCAAGCTCTGTGCTGACAGCTCAGAGCCTGGAGCGTGGTAAGGATTCTGTGTTTCCCTCTCTCTCTATCCCTCTCTTGCTCATGCTCGCTCTTTCTCGCTCTCTCTCTGTCTCAAAAATAAATAAAACATTAAAAATTTTTAAATGAAGACAATAAGTTATCTAAAAGGACTGTACTGAGATTGAAATGGTTTAATCCATGAGAATTTAGAATGGTGGCTGGTACATATTAAGTGCTCAACAAATGTCAGTGATCTGCGTATTAGCCGTATACATATATGTGTGTCTGTTGAGAAAGATTTTAGGAATACATGCCTCTTGATTTATGCAGAGCACTTCTCAGAATATAGTAATTATTGCTAAAAGCTGCCTGTTTTCCATGCTTAAAACAGATTACTTACAATACTATCTCATTTTCATATACAATAGACTCTCTATAATTATTTTTCACTAATATAACCATAACAACTCCAAACATAGTATTTAGCTTTAACAAGCTATTCTTATTGATGCAGTCTTTGCTAAAAATGATGTCTGCAAAAGCCTGTAGAAAGCTATGTTTAAAAAGGAACTTCCACATGTCCACACCAGTTTCTCTTCCAACACATAAGGCAGCTACTTCCATTACAATGTGGACATCCTTAAAGCAGGGTTCATTGTAACAGGTGGATACCGATCAGGAGTTTCCTCTTGCCTTTTCTTTGACTCCATTCTCTGCCTTGGAGGGTTTCCTTTTTATCCTTGAAATGTCCGTGAAAATGAAGGTCTAGCAAAATAAGGTTCTTTCAAAGGCCTTTTCTATTTTATCATGTTCCTTCTTCAGCCAAAGTCAGGAGACACTTTCTTGGCATCCTCAATGACTTGTGTGCTGTGAGCCAGTTTTTACCTTTTGAATGATTCTCATTCACAGTGGCCAATCTCTGATTCCATGTCCCGTAGAGAGGGAGCCGGGTTATCTTTTGTCTCCCCTTGACTGTGTTCTCCCAGAGAAAGGTTTCTTAGGGCTAACTAAAAGTTAGGTCGTGTAAGTATCAAATGGAATAAGCTTGGGGGAGGGGAGAAAAAGAACAATTTGTCTTTCAATAATGTATTTCTCTGTCCTCAACTTTCAAAGCCCAAGGGAGACTTCTGCATGCCATGTGGCCACAGGAATGAAGCACTTCAAGAGCACCCAGAAGGGAATGGGCATAGGGTCAGAAGAGGAATCTCATTTTAAGCTTGCTATCTTTTTTTAAACACTCAGCATTTGCACCTAGAGACGAATACTGGTACAGCCCCTTTATCCAGGTAGCTATCACTATCATTAGAGTACAAAACAGGAAACTAGATTCTATATTTTCCTAAAATAGCATGCTGCCAAGGAGAAAACCTCAAGTCCCCATCTTTCCCCCTTTGACTTACAGAGATAGCTAATAAATTATTTTGACTATTAATGAAAAAAAAATCCTATTTTAGAGAAATTACCACCCTTTTCAAAGTTTCAGGATTTAAACAACATATTGTTGTGATTCTTCAGTGGTTTCACTCTTTAACATAAGATCAAAATTCAGGTTTGCTGGTTGTAATGTATATTTTATACATCACCAGTTTTGTGAGATACTTAAGATCAGAGTTCGTATCTTATTCATCTTCACATTCCCAGGGGTTAGCATGGAACTCATAATAGAGCTCTGCATTGTTGTTGCCTTGAACACAATTGGAGTACCAAAATTGCCTTGACTGTGGTTTCATTATTAAACATATGTACATGGAAGTTTGCTTTCTGAACAGCTAATTAAAAGGTATCTTTTGGATATTAACCTGAATATTGGAACTACTCTTAAGTCCCACAAGATACATTACATAAATACAAAAACAAAAAAAAATGCCATCTTCAAAAGGAAGGTTAAGGATATTCACTGTTACTATACTCTGTTATTAATTGTAGTAAATAGCATTAGAATGTAATCGTCTTTCTGGCATATAAACAAACTAGAAGCACATGTAGTCACATTTTTAATCGTTTAAGTTTTATGAGATGTCTTATGGTAGTAAAAGGGCAAATAACTAAAATTCATTTAAAATGCCAGTAAAGATGCTTACAGAAAATGTTAAAATATGCATATAACTTCTATTGAATAATTCATATCTTATAGTAAGTCTCTAGATAATGTAACATTTGAACTGTGCATATTGAAAGTTGACTTGAATGGTTGTTTTGCCTATATAAATGACCAACATCCCATATGTATATAGATACTGTATTTCCAGAAAACTATGCTGCTTTGAGTTGTATAGGTGGAGAGTTTGGGCCAATTAAATTATTCAAATGTTAAATTTGTTTTGCTATGGGATAAATTACCATAATTCCTTCAGAGAGTTTTGAGAAAAGAAAAAAAACATGCTTTCACCATTTGCTGATTTTTTTTTTTCCTCTCCATTAAACCAGTGGAAATGGATCACTACAAAATACTCATGAAACCTGGGGAAAATAATTTATTTTTTTAACAGAGTTTTGCACCAATTTTCCAAGTTCATAAATAATGCTTTCATGTAAAATTTTCACGTGTGGTAAAATGACCCAAATTTCATGAATCTGTACCTCTAACTCAGAGAATTTTAAAGATAACAATGCCCTTAACTTTTCTGGGATTTCAGAAAGTAGTTTATTATTTTTTTTCCAATCTATAAATATTATTGAGTGCCAGCCACTTCTAAGTCACAGGGTGTCTATTAACAATAGCTATAAAGATGAATCAGGTACATATTTTCCTCTAGGAGGCAAAGATAAGAGAAAGGGGACAGGTTTAAAAAAATACCTATTGTAAACAAGGAGTGGTGCTCTGTGTTTCCACGAATATTTCCTGCTCATTGATTCCCATAAGATTATGGTGAAGTGTTAGTTTTCTTATTTGCCAGATGAGAAAACTGAATAACCAACTTGAACAGTTTGTGTTCTTGGTAGGTATGAGCTAGAAGCTAACTCTCGAGTTCTTTCACCTCCAACCCCTTCTGTACTATACTCTGTTGCCTGCAGTTAAATAGGAGAGATGAAGTAAATAGAATATAATACAAAATAGAAAAATTTAACTGCCAGAAGAGGAGTCTGATAAAGTAATATGAGAGTTTTACATTTCACACTATAATCTTTGGGCAAGAAAGGAACTTGACTTATAGCTTAGAATTTAACATCCATTTTAGCCCCCAATGATTCAAACTCAAGGTGACTTCATTGGAATGGTGTGCTATTTTTAGTGTTGAAGATTTTAGGAACCACCAGATAACCAGAGTATAATTTTTGAGATTACATCCCGTGTTAATACTGGGCATTTTTTCATCCTTTTAAAAATATTCACTTTTAAAAATTAGCATTCTATGTCCTTCCCTTTAAATAGGTCTTCTAAAAGGCATTTCCAAACCATTACAGCCCATGAAGTATTTACAGGGTCTGGCCTCCTTTCCACAAGATGATGACAACCATAATTACAATTGTGGTTCATAACCTTTCACATATCCCTATAGCTTTAGGGGTTATAAACCCATAAAGAAGCTCCACATTACCATTTTTATGGTACAAACCAATCTTTTTACTGTGAGAGTCTCCAGGAGAGCCATAGGTAATCAACCTTTTTCTCCAGTATCATTCAGCAATTGGACTTTTATAAGAATTTGAAGAGACTATTCATATCCACAGCTGTAACTGTTACAAACATGTCTCTATTTCTCATTTTCTACTTTTCTCCAAACCACAGAACATTTTTTTTCCACTGGATATTTACTATGAAACCTACTCTAGGTCAGACTTAGGCAATATGTGGTTACTGGACCTCCACATGTCAAGAGTTCTAGAGTGATGGATAATAAGACAAAAGAGGAAGGATATGACTCTGCATCCTAGTTGGTCTCCATGAAGAAAGATGCATGTTCACCAAATCTGAGAATAGAGATTTGTCTCTGGCTCAATTAGAACCAGAATAACATAGTGTCATTATAGTCACAAAGGGTCTGCCATGCTGAAGGCCCCTGGGAGACTGTACCACATGAGATGGGTGATCTATGAGAACAGGAACACCAGTGGTTTAGACAATATCTGGTGGATGTGGTGGAACATAATGGAAACGTGGTAAGAAAGTGTCAGCAACATGCAAATTCACATTGTTCAAGAATATTAGTAAATATTTCTTGGGAATTCCAAGAGCTATTAGGAAGAGACAAGAGAGTTGTCAGGGGCTTAAACTCCTGTGTGAGCAGGGAGAGTAAAACATCAATGTTAACATGAGCTTATTTGCATACTAATAGAGACCTGAGCCAAAGGTTGATCCCGATTTGTAATCATGAATTTGTTTTCTTCTATAGCATTCATGTTGCCTGCTGTATTATAAACTACCTGAGGGCAGAGAACCTGTTTTATACACTAATTTTTTGGCACAAAGTAGACACTCCTTAAGTGTTTGCTCAGCATCATGGTAATAGGTCCCAATATTTGAGGCATTCTAAGTTAAAAGTTACAGGCAATGATATAACAATGATAATAACTACAATTCAGTGAACATGGGATATCTTCCAGAAAATTCATGTTTTAGGTCTTTACAAATGTTAACTAATTCCATCCTCCTAACTAGCTTGGGAAGGAGATACTGGGGTTTTGAATTTTCTTTTGGAGATCTATTTGCTGGTAACCTTGGGAAAGTTGCTTAATTTTTCTATACTTCAGTATCACTATATATTAAAAAGAAAAGGGGGGACAATGCATGTGTTCTAGGGTACTTGTGATAAGTTCATGCTAAGAATTGGGATCTTCACATACTACATGCCATTGACAATACTCATTTCCATCCTTCCTTCCTTTCTCTTGTGTTACCCTGACCTCAGAGGAAGTGCCTCTCTTTCTATAAAGTATAAAGGACCATCCAAATAACGTTTACTTAGAAATTACCTATATTATCCTTTTTTTGAGGTTTATTTATTTTTTTGAACAAAATAGCTTTTCAGTTTTTGGTCAGAATGATTCTGCATCACTCTTGTTCCAGATAGCTTTACATGTGATTCCTCACTTTCCATCTTCACACAGCCCAGTGTGTTGGAGGCATCAAAGGTCACTGCAGAGAGCCATCCATCATTTTGACACCTTTTATGAGTTTACTGCTCCTGATGGTGATTATAGGAAAGGCTGCTTAAAAGTGATAACTGCCAGAGGCACTTGATGTTCATAGTATTGAATGACTGAACTATGTCCAAGTTTGGGGTAACATAAAAAATAAATAAAAATTGAAGAACAAAATGAAGACATAATAAAATGCAAAGGCAACTCTAAAAAGCATGTCCTGATAGAGAAATACTGAAATATTGATTTCAGGGGGAAAAAAAATGAACCTAATTACATCCTACCTCAAAGATGGAGACTCATGGATGTGCTTCATCCAAGATGCCAAATTATCCACATGGTGATAAATCCTTGAGCCCACTGTCTTAATATTTTGTGCATATAACATTAAGCACTTGGGATCTGACTAGTTCCAAATACTAATGTCATGACAAAATGAAATCACTGCCTTTCTTGAAGGCATGTTATTATTTCTAAAATAAATGTAATATTTCCACTCATGTCCATTATATAAGGAGTGTGTTCTTCTGTTAAAAAATGTGTAGTAAATACAGCTCAATTATAGTCAGTAGCAATAACATTAATTGAGTGCTTAGGATGTGCTATGCTCTGTATGGCACCTTAGCTTTCCCATGTACTGTAGTCCACACTATTGGGGGAATTAATCAACATCACATTGATCTTCCCAAGTTCAGATTAAATAAAATATAATACAATGGACTAGGGGAGACAGAACACAAAACATTTTTATAATTGGTAAATATTGCTGAATAATATAGCTTTAGATTTTCAGCCAAAAGGATAGTTGATGTGAATAAACATCTCTCCCAGTTACTAGATGAACTGGAAAACTGGAGGACACTCCTAAAAGTATCCCCATTTTGTTTACAACATAACAGGCAACAGACCAGAATGCATGTCTCCTGGAGGAAAGAGGACTCTGAATAGAGAAGGCACTGGTCAGGCATATTTACTTCTTCCAATATTCTAATCAGATTAGACTCCATGAGGAAGAATAAGTGAAGAGGCAGAGAGTAGCTGGAAGTGTTTCTCCCATGATTTCCTTCCATTGAAAATGAATATCAAATTTTCTTCTCTCAATGGAAATATGAGAAGGGAGAAAAAGATGCCTCCATCCCCAATGAGCACATTATTTATTACACAGTTAATAACTGAAAAAACAAGCTTAAGATGTTAAGTGACTTTCTTAGTTTCACAGAACTAGCAAGTGGCAGAAAGAGGCTCCTATTAGGTTTTTCAGCCTCCAAAACTTTACCTGTGTCTCTCTGCAAGTAATAAATCATTTAGTATCATATATTATAGAACACAGAGGAATTCTGAGTTTATATAATCTGTAACATGCAAATGGTATTTAGATAATTAGAATTAGTACCATTGTGCAATTAAGACTAAATTATAATAAAGAGGAATAGGGATACTCAAGTTTTTATTTTTAATTTTTGTTTCCCAGAGTAAGTTATTCAAGCAGACCAAGTTGAAAGTGGTTTTCGAAGCAGAGAGAAAAGAACTGGTAAGTTATAGAAGCACAAATAATCATGCCATGCTCCAAGAATTGTAACTGCTTCCATAAGGATTTGCCCAAGGGATGCTTGCATGCAGGATTATGGCAGAGGGTTACAACTGGAAAACCGACAGAAGACCCAAACCAGGATGAACTCTGCAATCTGTGCTAAGAATTTTGGAATCCCTGTTGAAGTTCTCAGGAATTCTCAAAGATTTGAAAAAGAAGGTCAGATTGCAAAATTTACAGTTTAGAAATATCACTTTGGCAGAGATGTGGAGGGAGCATCACAGTAGAATGTGGGGATAAGGACACCATTCAATTAAATACTTTAAAAAAGGAAGTTGATGAGATCCTGTTTCAAGGAAGTGGAAGTAGTTATATTAAAAATGGAGGGGTTTATAAGTTGTATACAAAGAGTATTCAGTTATATTCAGTGAACAATCCAGTGTTGGAGGCAGAAGGGAGAGATTTGTTCCTACTGAGATTATGATAATCACCACCCATTGGAAAGGGGGAAATAGGCATTTGGGGATGTAGGATAATGACGTGTTCTGTTTGATCATATTGAGTTTAATGGCCAAGTGGAGATGCCCAGTAGAAAACTGCACAGTAGAAAACTCTTCCTGAACTCAGGAAGAGAAATCTGGGGTTAATCCAGCTACAAGTTATTGGAATAAAGAGGCAGACATGCAGGTAGATGGAATCAATCAGAGAAAATGAGCAAATCATATCTGGGGATAATAACATTTAAAAGGTAGGAGAAGGAAGAAGAGTATATGATTGAGGAGTTAGGCAGAGGAAATGAAATTTAAGGAGGACCTCACACTATCATGGTAGAAATGAAAGAAGTCAAGAGAAGAATTGACAAATTTCCAGTGAATTTGATGATTAAGAAACCTCTCTGCTGACATTTGTGAGTGTAATTTTTACGGAGTTTTCAGGGTTAAAATAGGTTATTGTGAATGCATGAGTCAATGAGAAGTGAGAAAATCTAGAGAAGGAGTATACCATGCTTTTTCAAGGAGCTGAGTTTTAGGTTGAAAGACATTCATAAAGAAGTGGTCTCTAAAATAAAAAGAAGTTCAGATATAGATATTTTCATATGTGTGGATTGGAAGTTAAGATATTTTCTTTTCTGTTGACTTTCATTTGATCTGCAATGAAAGCCAGGTCATGTGCTGGAAATGTGGAAGAAGGTAATGGTATTATATCTTGCAGAGATCAGAAAAATAAAATAACTCTTATAAAAATGGCAGAGGCACTTTAGAAATGTTAGGAGATAGAATTAAGAGCAGGAAATTTGAACGTGACTCTCGATGAGAAAAAAAAGGAAATAATATTAAAAGGGGTAGTAGTGCGAAAACACTCCAGAATCATTGGTTACACATCATAAGAGTAATTTTTAAAGTTTATTTTGAAAGACAGAGAGAGAGCAGGAGCGAGTGCAGGAGAGGGGCCAAGAGAGAGAGGCAGAGAGAGAGAGAATCCCAAGCAGGCTCTGCACTGTCAATGTGGAGTCCGACTCAGGCTCTATCTCATAAACCATGAGATTAGGACCTGAGCCGAAATCAAGAATTGGACACTTAACCGACAGAGCCACCAAGGAGCCCTACCATAAGAACATTTATCACGTTTTTTATAAATTATCTTTTGCATTACTTTTTCAATAGACCATAAGCTAACTTGAGAGTAAATGTTGGGTATTTTATTTTTGTGTTCTTCCCTAAGCACAGAGATCTGCAATTTAATAGATGCTATGGCAAAGCCTTTTGGTAGCCAATATAATGGTCTTTTTAATTTATAGAATCTCAACTTGTTCAGTGAGCAATATACCCAAGCCTAGGAGATGAATCATGAATGGTTTATACTTATCATGGTAATCCCACAGTTTTCTCATGGTAATTTCCATACCTTGGTCAACAGCAGGCTTCAGGAAAATTATTTTTTTAAGATTTTATTTATAAGTAAACTCTACACCCAACACAGGGCTCGAACTTAGAACCCTGAGATCAAGATTCGTCTACTTTCCCAACTGAGTCAGCCAGCCCTCAGCAAATTTTTTTCTATAAAGGGCCAGACAGTAAATATTTTTTACTCTGTAGACCATACAGTCTCTGTCACCACTACCTAACTCTGCTACTGCAGTGGGAAAGCAGCCACAGATAATATGAAAACAAACAAGCATGTCTGTATTCCAATAATACTTTATTTACAAAAATTGGTGAGGCCAGATATGGCGTAAGCACCAAAGTTTACTGACTCTTGATAAAGAGTTAGGCATATGACATAATTTATCCAATAACACATAAGATGAAATCTGTTTGGATAATGAAAGAGTTTAGACCTACTGTGACATTGAAATAGCTAGTTAGGACATGTTCACAACCAGGGTTACAGTGTGTGTGTAAACTTACATGGGAAAAAAAAACTTTTTTTTTTTTTTTTTTGAAAGAGGTCTTCCATTCCAGGAAAGTTCAGAAGGAGTAAATCATAAAAAGCCACCAACTATCTGAGGACAACCAATAATCTGAATGAGATGTTACAGGTTACAATGTTGTAGACTAATGCTTGAGGAGGGAAAAGAGAAAAATATGAAAAAGGGGGTCACCTGGTAATGGGTCTCTTTCCCTGAAATAAGGCTCTATAAGCATCTTCATGAAAGAAAATAAAAGCTTAGTAAAGATTCTTCTGATTCAAGCAAAGTTATGAAGAACTGACCTGAGAGGAGATTTGCAAACAAAATAAAAAAGAAGAAGAAATATTTACTGAAAACTATGTGCCTAGAACTCTGAAGAATTCTTACAATGCAATATCATTTGATCCAGAATTACAAAATACTCTGACTAGCTTCAGAAGTCCTATTTTTTCTTTCTTTTAAATGATGATCAATTAAAATATACTGAAATGTTCAACTTCAACTTTCAGATTCAACACAAAACTAATTTAAAAAATGTAATATACCAGAAAGATACATTTATCCTAAGTGTTGTAAACAAGTTAAAGTTAAGAGTTGGAAAATGAACTATATAGAATTTATATTCAACAGCTTTTGCTTTGTAACAAATCCAAGAACTTAGTGGCTTAAAAACACCAACTATTCATGCAGCAAAAGATTCTATAGGTCAATAAGCAGGGTTGGGCTTAGTTTGCTATTTCTTTTGGTCTGACTAGGCTTGGCTGATGTTGAATGGGCTTCCTTTTATGCATCTATTATCAGTTGGTGATCAAAATGGCTGTTTTATGATGGCTTGGCAAGGACAGTTGGGATGTCTGGGACCTTTCTGTGTGTAGTCTCTCAAACTCTAGCAGCTCACCTTGAGTTAGTTTGATGACAACTGAACTTTAAGATCAGCAACAGTAGAAACAGCAAAGGTTCTCAAAGTCCAGGCTCAAAGCTAATATAATAGGACTTCTGATGCTTTCTGATGATCAAATGGGTCACAAGACCAGCTGAGATTCAACTGTTAGGCTAACTAATTCCATGTCTTCCTGGGACAAGCTGTGAAATACTGTCGTCAAATTTGCTATCAAGCAGAAAGTCACATATAAGTTTTAAGATTATTATCATTTACAATTTCATTTACAATTTCAACTATGATTTTTACTTCACAAAGTATTTATTTTGAAAAGGAATGAGTTTATCAAGCCTATAGATGAACCATTAAAGATGTCAGCTGTATTACGTGCATTTACCTACCCTTCTTCACCATTATGTAAATCTTGTCCTTATTTTTTAAGGTATTTTAAATTGGGCTATCATTACTTGCATCAAAAAAAATTCCTAGCTGAAACTGAGGACACAACTTTTGAGTGTTGATTAATTCAAATCTCAAATTCAAATACATATTGATCTTTGGCTATGGTTCAATCACTTTGTAAAATAGCGGGGATAAAAAGATAAATAAAGTTAAAGGCACAAGAGAAGTATCTCCATTCAAGGAACTCATACACAAGAAGGAGGAAAGGCAATTAAAGATGGTGTCTGGGGTGCCTGGGTGGCTCAGTTGGTTAAGCATCCGACTTCAGTCATGATCTTGCAGTACGTGAGTTTGAGCCCCCTGTGGGACTCTGTGCTAACAGCTCAGAGCCTGGAGCCTGATTCAGATTCTGTGTCCCCCTCTCCCTCTGCCCCTCCCCCACTCATGCTTGTGCTCTCTCTCTCTCTCTCAAAATAAATAAATAAATAAATAAATAAATAAATAAATAAATAAGTAAATAAATAAATAAATAAATAAAAATTTAAAAAAAAAAAGAAAAGATGGTGTCCAATACCTGAGATAGGACTCATCAATGGGGAAACAAAAAACTTCATAGAGGAAATGAAGCTTGAGCAGACCATCAGAAAATGGGAAGGTGTTTTCTAAGAAATCAAGAAAGAAAGGGAATACAGGAGTATTTTAGACAAAGGGAAACCGTGTATAAAGTCAAACATATATAAATGAGTTTGTTCTTTTCAGAGAAGCACCAGTTGCCCACTCCTTACAGTTAACCCAGGGAGTGGATAGTAAAGGGATATGGCAGGAAACGTCCAGAGATATATGGGGAAATGGAAGGAAACTGCTACTGATGGATGATTTGTAAATACCAAATGGATTTGTAAATACCAAATCTCAGGCTCCCATCCCAACCAATAATTTCTTTTTTTTTTTTTTTTTAATTTTTTTTTCAACATTTATTTATTTTTTGGGACAGAGAGAGACAGAGCATGAATGGGGGAGGGGCAGAGAGAGAGAGAGACACAGAATCGGAAACAGGCTCCAGGCTCTGAGCCATCAGCCCAGAGCCTGACGCAGGGCTCGAACTCACGGACCGCAAGATCGTGACCTGGCTGAAGTCGGACGCTTAACCGACTGCGCCACCCAGGCGCCCCTCAACCAATAATTTCTTAAAGAATATTAGTCTGTCTTTACTTTGAGTGTGTGTGGTAGGATAGGATTCACACACACACACACACACACACACACACACACACACACATATTTTGGACACAGTTATCAGCTATCTATCCAGGTACTATACTTACAACATAATAGTCATTCTAGGCGAGAAGTCAATCATTCACTAGAAATATCACAATCATTATTTCATAATTTATTAAGTCTTGGTGAATTAAAATCTTATGGCAATTATACTGCATATACCATTGTATATAATATAGTGAGATTTGGTTTGAAAAAATCCATGGGTATGTATGATAGGTCAAAGGAATGAAATTAGCAATTATTAATTATGTGCTTATTTGATTTAACAGAGCATTTTACAGTATAAGATTCACTTATTTTTCTAATTAGTTCCATGATAGATTGACTTCAATCTATTTCTTTCCCTTTGATTTTCCCGAAATTGATATGTAGCCACAACTCCTCTTCTCTGAAAGCAAATGCTTTTAATGATATTATAAAATTATTAATGACTTTACTGTTCATTCCCTTTAATTAAAATTTTAGGAATTGGGAAACTCACCAGGATTTTTCCTTTATATTGTATTTGTTAATAATTAGTGTAATTTAAATATGCCTTTTTAAACTATCAACTACTCTTTAGCATATTTATCTGAAATAGCAAAATAAGTAGAAATCTTCAACTGACAAATGAATATATTAGTACAGTATATTTGAAATATAGAGCTGTTCATCAGGTTAAGTTGAAGAAAGCAGACGCTTAAGGTAGAACTCTTTATTTTAAGCTACTTACAGGGTTTTTTTTTAATTTTGGTTTTGTTTTTATTTTATTTTGTTTGAGAGAGAGAGAGCATGCTGGTGCACATGAGTTGGGAGGGACAGAGAGAGAGGGAGAGAGAATCCTAAGCAGGTTCCATATCCAGCACGGAGCCTGATTCAGCCTCCATCTCCTGACCCTGAAATCATGACCTAAGCCAAAATCAAGGGTTGAAAGAATATGAAAAGTAGCACTAAGAACTGACATTGCAAAATCAATTAATTCTGGTTCACGGCCCAAATAGTTTTGCTTACTTGAGCAATACTTATCTATATCTTATGTGCATTTATAAATTAAATGATGAGATATAAGATATAAAGTATATATATTAATAGAGTAGGAATTTATACATAAGGAAAGTAAACCCAGAAAATAATCCTATTGGTAATTTTATTTAAGCAATCTCTACACCCAACATGGGGCTCAAACCTACGACCTTGAAATCAAGGGTAAATAAATTGGTAAAATTTTTACATATATTTTTTTTCTTTGGATTCCAGATTTTTTTTTTAATGTTTATTTATTTTTGAGACTGAGAAAGACAGAGCACGAATGGGGGAGGGGCAGAGAGAGAGGGAGACACAGAATCGGAAGCAGGCTCCAGGCTCTGAGCCATCAGCCCAGAGCCCGACGCGGGGCTCGAACTCACAGAGCGTGAGATCATGACCTGAGCTGAAGTCGGACGCTTAATCGACTGAGCCACCCAGGCGCCCCTGGATTCCAGATTATTGATAATGAAGCCTGAATTATATAAAATATTTTAGTTGCTGTTGACAAACTAATGTGTATCAACTAAGTAATAAATGATGCATATACAGATAAAGTGTTAGTATCCAAAATTTATAAAGAACTTATCAAATTCAACACCCAAGAAACAAATAATCCAGTGAAGAAATGGGCAAAAGTCATGAAGAGACCCTTCTCCAAAGAAGACATCCAGATGGCCAACTGACACATGAAAAACTGCTCAATGTCACTCAGGGAATGCAAACTGGTGCAGCCACTCTAGAAAACAGTATGGAGGTTCCCCCCAAAATTAAAAATAGAACTACCCTACAACCCAGCAATTGCACTACAAGGTATTTATCCAAGGGATACAGGTGTGCTGTTTCGAAGGGACACATGCACTCCAACGTTTATAGCAGCACTATTGACAATAGCCAAAGTATGGAAAGAACCCAAATGTCCATCGATGGATGAATGGATAAAGAACATGTGGTATACATATAAATGGAGTATTACTCAGCAATCAAAAAGAATGAAATCTTGCCATTCACAACTACCTGGATGGAACTAGAGGGTATTATGCTAAGTGAAATTAGAGAAAGACAAATATATGACTTCACTCATATGAAGACTTTAAGATACAAAACAGAATGAAAGGGAACAAAAATAAAAATAATATAAAAACAGGGAGGGGGACAAAACAGAAGAGGCTTTTAATATGGAGAACAAACAGAGGGTTGTGGGAGGAGGGATGGGCTAATTGGGTAAGGGGCACTAAGGAATCTACTCCTGAAATCATTCTTGCACTATATGCTAACTAACTTGGATGTAAATTTAAAAAAATAAATTAAAATGATAAAAAAATAAAAAATAAATGATGCATATAGATATTCCAAGTATAAAAAGGACATGAGTAATGTTTGATTATAAAGCAGAAGGCACCACTACACACATTAAAATAAATATAAGCCAAAGTGCTTTAAGGTGAACCAGATGAGAAACCTGGCAGAAATGGGAAAGTTTTTGTTTGTATAACGACAGAAGGATGTCTCATTTTTGATCCAAAAAAGAGACCTTAATTCATTAATTGACACTTGCAACTGTGTAAATGATCTCTTTTACTCTGAGTTAAACTCTCTAGCCTATCATTTAAAAATGATTCTTCGGTTTGGCACGTAATTAGCATTTTTGAAGCCTATTTTGTGGAAGGGGTATGGGGTGAATTTCCACATGCTGGAGAGGACGCAAAGACAAACACAGAGCCCTGCAACACTGCTGTAGCTCAGACAATGCAACGTGGATTCAGTTAAAATCAGAGTTGGCAGAAACAAGGTCATTATATAATTTCTTTCTTTCTGTCTTTCTTTTTTTTAATTCCCAGAAATAGAAACAAGCTGCCTCTATTTTTCAAGGTCTCAGAATTTCTGACTTCAGCCCCAACCCCAGCCAGACACAACTAAACAATACAACAGACTAAATTGTTTCACAAAATCCTTTAGGATTCACTTTCTAAGTGTGTTCGTTACAAAACAAGGAGGGAGAGAGAAAGGTGGTGGAGAGCAAGGAGGAAAAGAAAAAGTAGCTGCGGTGCCAGCTTGCATTCCGAGCAAGTTTTCATCTAAACTCTCCTTTTTGTGAAACTTTCCTTAGTCACCTATCCCAAGTCCTCCTCTGCTCCAGGAGCACTTCGTACATATCTGTAATTCTTGTACAATGCCATTGAACCTTATTTTGTTGTCGTTGTTTATTCTTTCCCTTATGACGGGATTTTGGAGGCAGAGACTGAATTTAGGTCCTGACCACAGGCATAGTATGTAGCAGAGAAACCAGCATGGGCAGCTGTTGGGTAACTGTGTGGAATGGAGTGAAAGTCTGGGTGGAGGTTGCGAGCCCCAACGCTAAGCAGCATCCTTCACTGTAGGGGCATTCCCTCTCATTCCCACGCGATCTTCTAATTTCTCTCCCATGTGGATATTAGGAATTGTTGCAACGCTCTATGTCTTAAAACATCCATTCCCACAATAAAAAGGAGCTACAAGACATAACCTAACTCCTGGATCCCCTTCTTTCTCTCCAGGAAGTCAGACTACTGCTGGGGCCTTCCACCCACTTCTAATGCCGTCACTCTTGGGTGTCCATGGCCAACTGTGACTCCGAAGAGCCACTGATTACATCTAAATTTTGGCTGTTGATAGGAAGTTCTAAGCCTAAGGAAATGCATTAAACTCGGAGTCTGGAAAGCATCTGGATTGTGTGGGAGACTTTTGTATATATCATCTCTTGTGATTTTTAAAACCACCTTGCATAGTGGGGGTTTTAACTCCACATATTCACCTTCTCTGATTCCCTCATTTCTTTGATTATATTTTGTGACTGATCAGCTTGTTTGCTTTCAGTATGCTACCTAAATTTCTTTCCCCTCCAGAGAAGAGGAAGCTGACCCTGGTGAGGTCAAAGGCAAACTTAGAGCCATAAAGCTGAAATGTGGCAGAACTCTGATTGGAACTGTTTACAAAGTCAATACTTACACTACTGCCTCAGAGTTCTGATCCCCATTCTGCTGACAATCACTTTATCTCTGTGGGTTTGGACACAGGAAATCACTTCTCTGCCCATTCTTCTGTAAAAAGGGGGATGGCAATTAGAGGATTTCTAAGGCACTGCTTCTCCAACTTTACATGAACGGAGATCACCCTGGGATCTTGTTAAAATGAGATTCTTATTTGGTAGGTCTAGGGTAGGGCCCAAGGCTCTGTATTTCTTGCAAGTTCCTAGGTGATGCTACTGCACCTGGTACATAGACCAAACTTCCAGTAATGAGGTGGCTTTTTCGGATAATTTCTGACTCTAGAGAGAGAGGTCACTATAGGGATAGTAATAAAAGTATCTTCTACCTCATCATGTTCCATGTATACTGTAACATTAGGTACATGTAAGCCTAAGGAGCTGAAGGAGAAGAGAGAAGCCAAGCAGAAGCGTTCTAACGTGATTGTTGTGTTGATAAGCAGTTCTGCATCCTTAAGAGCAACTGCTATACAGACAAGAAGCTCTCATGTATGTCTTAGAGCTCCCTGAATGAAATTCCAAAGACCATCTGTCTGCGGCACCACTGGGATGACTTTCCATCTGTACTTAGTCTTTCCCTGCTTTGCAATAATCACCCAGCAGCCAAGAAGCACCACAATCTTTAAAGACAGACACCCACACAACTCATCTGCCAGAGACTGATGATAACAGGCAATTGAGCTAATGCTACACAACATGGCACAGTATAAAGATATTATTCTAATTCAGAGCAGGATGTGTCTGGTTTGGGGGTAATCGCTGGCACTCTTGGCATGGAATGACAGCTATTTTTGCACATCTGCTAGAAAAAGTAAATTTCATACATGTTCCCCTATTTAAAACATCCCATCAGTAGCACCTACAAATCACAGCATTGCAAGACAGAAAGGGAGATGGGGTGTGCAGAAGGGAGTTGAAAAGGAAGAACTTGTTATAAACTGCTGTGCCAGTAAGTTCTCTGTTACAACTAAATCAGAGGTGCCATTGGGGCTGGGGTTATAATTAAACACAAACCACTCTGAAAGCTATGATTTGAAGCAGAATCAGTTTATGTTACTACGATCTTTTGTTTCGATCTGATATTTTAAATGTTCATTAGACATTAACATATCACTGCTTCGTGGAAACAACCTATGAGAAAATGTCGATGCTGAGAGGCCAGAGGATTATCCCATCCAATTTTTTTTTCTTTCCTGCTCATAGTCTTGGTACAATCTTGATAAATTATCAAATAACTTTTTCCTTTACTATTGCCAGTAGTCTCCTGGCCCTGAAAGTTATCATATTTGTAAGGGTGATGCTTTTCAAAAGGTCGGCAACAACAACAACAAAAAATACTGCTAACTAAACTCATCTTTCCATTTTGATCATGTGGATGGGTTTTTGTTTCTCTCTCATATGAAAGACGAGGTAAATTATTCTAATTTACATAGAAATTGTGGACCAGAGGAACTCTCCTCAGCTGTATTTCAGTATTGGGACATCTCAGGAGAGAAGGAAACGGTTCCTTGCACATCTTTCCCCCCTCCTACCCTCATCCTTAAGTCCTCCAAAGTGAGACCCACTTCTTTTTTTTTAAATTTTTTTTTTCAACGTTTTTTTATTTTATTTTTGGGACAGAGAGAGACAGAGCATGAACGGGGGAGGGGCAGAGAGAGAGGGAGACACAGAATCGGAAACAGGCTCCAGGCTCTGAGCCATCAGCCCAGAGCCCGACGCGGGGCTCGAACTCACGGACCGCGAGATCGTGACCTGGCTGAAGTCGGACGCTTAACCGACTGCGCCACCCAGGCGCCCCAACCCACTTCTGATGGAAGTCAGAGTCAGTACATACTTGAGAAGTAGGAATCTGGGAGTTTAGAGAAGCAAGTCAGCAAATATTTATGCCAATTGTTAATGTGCTGTTACCATACGTTAAAAAAAAAAAAAAAAAAAAAAAAAAAAAAAAAAGTCTGCCAGAGTTGAAACCTCACTAATATTAAAGTTTTGATATTTTCACCATTCTTTCCTGAGGTGCCTACCTAGCTTTTGACTTGTATAGAGAGTTTTCTTTTCCTCTGCTGTAAAAAAGTACTATAGCCAAGAGAAAGAATGTTTTAAGAAATAGCGATTTTTTGCTTCCAACTTGGATGAATACATATGATAACAGATAGGGTTTTTTTTGTTGTTTTTAAATGAGAACAATGAGGAACACACATTTCTTTTTTTTTTCCTCCTAGATTTAAAAGGCTTACATTCAATAAAATGAAGACTTAGAGCCATGCTTTTCAATATTTCACTTAATAGAAATTCTAACATAAGCCCCAAAATAGTTGAACAACTATTTAAAGCTCTAAACTTTTCTGGCATCATGATTAATAATTTGTTACCCTTGTACATGATGTAAACTATTCACCACAGGGATGTACATGCTAACTTTTACTATGGTAGTTAACTACTGTAGGTAAAATAGTAAAAGCACATCAGTTAAATGAAATCTACTAAAAGTTTGAGAAACTCCTGAAGCTGGGGGTACAGAACTTTAGAGATCCATGGAAAACAAGCATGTACATATTTTACGTTATTCCTAAAAGTTTCTGTCCCTTCCTCCAAACTACAGGAACAACAAAGAATTTGTGTTGTATGGATTGGGCCTAGGGACAGATACATAAGGGTAGGTGATTTCAAAAGCCTAAGTCTCTGCCTCCATTCTCCATTTTACTATCCATATCCATATCCGTTAGCCATTTATTAATGCTTTACTTTCCTATTATAACAGGAAGGTCCTTTGAAACCACCCTGAGAGAGAAAGGAAATGTTTGGCAAGCAACTATCACTGAAAGGGGAATGCGCTGAGTTATAGTCATTCTAAAATGTGGACTGATATGAAATATTTCTAACTAAGTTTAAGTTAAAAAGAAAAAAAAAATGAGGGGAACCTGAGTGGCTCAGTTAAGTGCCCAACTCTTGATTTTGGCTCAAATGTCATGATCTCACTGTTCCTGGCTTTGAGCCCTGCGTCAGGCTCTCTGCTGACAGTGTGGGGCCTGCTTGGGATTCTCTCTCTCTCTCTCTCTCTCTCTCTTTCTCTCTCTCTCTCTCAAAAATAAAGAAATTTAAATAAATAAATAACAAACTTTAAAAAAGTGAAATGACACTAATTGTATAATAAGAATGTTGGAGCTTAATGAATTCTTAATTGGATTATTTTAGGAATTGTTAAACAGGAAATACTGTGACGCCTGAGTGGCTGGGTCAGTTAAGTGTCCAACTTCGGCTCAGATCATGATCTCCCAGCTTGTGAGTTTGAGCCCCATGTTGGGCTCTGTGCTGATAGCTGAGAGCCTGGAGTCTGCTTCAGGTTCTGTGTCTGCCTCTCTCTCTAACCCTCTCCCAAACTCACGTTTGGTCTCTCTTTCTCTCTCAAAAATAAATAAACGTTAAAAAATTTTTTTAAACAGCTAGATAGCCTTTGTATCTGTTTAATCACTATGCATGGATTGCATGGACATATGAAGATGCCTATTTCTTCTTCCTACGCACCCAGGTGTGTGTGTGGGGGAGTGGGGGGCGGGGCAGGGGTATTTCCCAGTCTCCATTGCGATTCCATGTGGCAATCTGACCAAGCTCTATCAAATGTACACCACTTCCAGATCCAACCTAAAAAATCCCTTCACTTGCAACTCATTCTCTTCATCTGTCAGCTGGATATCACTGTCCAGAGCGACCCTGGAAACTAAAGATTTAAAGTGGTAAATCTTCCACTGACAGAGGTCTCCAAATAACTACATGAGGCAGACAGAGCCTTATCCCTGTTGTCAATAATACTTGCCATGAACAATAAGTAAACCTATTTTGGGGTCATTGATGTTTTAGAGTTTCTGTTACAATAGCAAGCATCACCTTAAATCACACATGCAATTTGAAACATTTCTGCAAAAACCCTACAGCAAACATCTACCTAATTGTGAAACTTTACAAGAATTCTGATTAAAGAGGAATACAAGGATGCTTTCTACTACCCCTGATATTTAACACTTTTTATTACCTTAGCCAATGAAGTAAAACAAGTCA
This sequence comes from Lynx canadensis, assembly GCF_007474595.2. Taxonomy (NCBI): domain Eukaryota; kingdom Metazoa; phylum Chordata; class Mammalia; order Carnivora; family Felidae; genus Lynx; species Lynx canadensis. The sequence continues at coordinate 32,833,082 of NC_044316.2, read as the reverse complement.
AAGAAATAAAAAAGACAATGATTGAACAGGACAAAGATGCCATTATGTAACAAACCTTATTCTCAACATGAAAATTTCAATATAGAAAGTGCATACATTAAAAGAGATAATGAAAGCACCTAGTAAATTCTCTGGATTGACCTAAAAATTGGTAGATCAGACTTCCAACACTGTGAAAAAATATGTTTCTGTTGTTTTAGGGCACCCATCTGTGGAATTTCATTCTAGTAACACTAGGAAACTCATACAACTATCTTGTCATCCTCCCAACTTTGTGAGAACCTGGAGAAAGAGTTTCTCTGTTGACTCATGAAAAGAACAGAAGATCATATAGAGAAAATTCTCCTGCCATACCAATCTTTTAGACCCTCAAAAACTATGAGGGTAGTCAGAAGACTACTGTGGAAAATATTTCATTAAAAGAGATGCAAACCCATGTCTTTGATTTGATTCTGTTATTCTGCAGAGCAAAAGTAAAGACAAGGTGTGCAAATAAGAAGAAGGAAGAGTTGAAGTGAATCTTCCTTTCCTTTCAATCGCTAGGTGTGTCACTGGAGACACATTTCATTTTAAGACTTGGAAAACCTTAGCACTGTTTTATGCTACTTTTTTCATTGTTTTAACTCACAATAGCAAAGGAGCTACATAAGTGGAAACTGTCAATCAACTAACAAACAGTCATGGTCTCCATAGTAACATTCAACGTCCCCATAAGTCATCATGCATGTAAAAGTGAGGAGCTGGTGAGGAGTAACAAGAACTTGCTGTGTCTCAAGGAAATTTGATTTCCCAACAAGTCCAGATAGGTAGAGGGAGGATTATTCACTCAACTGGGCTCTAATACCTCGTGGAACACGATGAGGTAATATTTAATTTTATGCAGACTTACACTGATTCTCAAAGGCTGGCATTTGCATGATAGGTTCAAAATATTCCTCCAGCGATTTATAAACCATGCCATGCCATATTAATTTAAATTATTCTCTAAAGGGTAATCAGTATGAGATAAAGAAGAACTACAAACATATTGGTGTAAAGATCATTAATCTTATCATTGAAGACCATGGTTCTCAAGCTTGGTTGCCTGTAAGAGTTGCCTTGGAGGGACGCCAGGATGGCTCAGTCAGTTAGACATCTGACTCTGGATTTTGGTTCAGGTCATGATCTCATAGTTTGTGAGTTCAAGCCCTGTGTCGGGCTCTGTACTGACAGTGTGGACCCTGCTTGGAATCCTCTCTCTCTCAAAATAAAAATAAATTAATTAAATTAAAAAAAAAAAACAGAATTGCCTTGAAGCCTGTCAGAACCTATATTCCTGGGTCCTTCCCCAGATTTAGATGGAGTATCAGACACATGTGGGTTTTTAAAATTATTTTTTAATGTTTATTGTCAAAAGAGAGAGAGACAGTGTGAGTGGAGGAAGGGCAGAGAGAGAGGGAGATAGAATCTTGAAGGTGGCTCAGGATCTGAGCTGTCAGCACAGAGCCTGACGCAGGGTTCGAACCTATGAACCGCGAGATCATGACCTGAGCTGAAGTCAGACACTCAACCAACTGAGCCACCCAGGTGTCCCAGACACATGTGTTTTTACCCATGTGGGGGTGCCTGGGTGGCTCAGTCGGTTAAGTGTCTGGCTTCAGCTCAGATCGTGATCTCATGGGTCGTGAGTTCGAGCCCTTGCATCGGGCTCTGTGCTGACAGCTCAGAGCCTGGAGCCTGCTTCGGATTTTGTGTCTCCCTCTCTCTCTTCCCCTCTCCCACTCACGCTCTGTCTCTCTCAAAAATAAATAAACATTAATTTTTTTTTTAATTCCCCATGTGTATCTGCTGCAACTATCACTGCATGGATTTCCACATGGTAATCATGAATTTAAAGACTGGAAAGTAATTTTGTAGTGTCATAGTTCCTGCATTAGCACAGTCTTCCCAGATCATCTAAGTAAGGCTAGAAAAATACCCTACAGCTATTGACTGTTGTACACAGAGTGCAAGGCTACGGGTTTGGTGGAGTTATCTCATTAATACTCAAAAACTCTGTGAAAGAGGGAGTGGCATTAGCCTTATTAGAGAACCAAAGGAAATGAGACATGGATTGTGTACAGAGTGGTGAAGTACAAGACAAGTAAGTGTTGGATTCAGCATACAAATCCGAGTTTGTCAAACTGCAAAGCATGTAATCATTTTATAACAGCCTCCAACTTCATGGCCAAAATAGAGTTCTTATGAATGAACATGGATAAAGAAAAAAAAAAAGTGCACTTGTCAATAAAATCAGGGAGTGATGGTAAAGAGTCCCTCCCCCTGCCCCATGATATTAAAATCTAATAATGTCTAATTTTAATAACAATACCTTACATAAGACTGTATGGCTTTTAGAGTGTCCAAATAAATATTTTATTAGATCCTGTCAACAAACTTCTGTGGTAGGTAGGACAGAGATTATTAACTACATTGTAGATGAGAAAAGAATGAGGAAAAAAAAGAAAGAAAGAAAAGGAGACCCTTTCAAGAATGCATTGACAGTGAAGAATTGCATTCTTTCCCCTTTCAAGGGTTCCATAATATCTCCTTATCTTTTTCTGAGGAAGCAACACCCTTCATCATGGTTTACTCCAACCTCATCAAGTGTGGAATCTGGTTTTCAGAAACCAAAACACTGGTGGAAAAGGCAAACAGTGACGGTAATAAGAACACATACATGGGATTTTGACTGAGATTGGAGCTGCAGCTCTGCCATTTATTTACCAACTCTATGAAAGGCTCAGCTTTACTCCCCTGTAAAATGGACACGAAGTTAATATTCCACACATTAATCAGGCGGTTGTTAGAAGTATGTAAATCATCCATCCTAGTACCCTGAAATCACTCGAAACAATGCTGGTTCTAGGATAGTCATCACTGGTCACCATTATCAAGACACTGGGGACGTGCAAACAGCACTGATACCAGAAGGAAGACATCAGGAATCCAGGGGGCACTTTTACACAGAAACTTTGGTAGAGAGCGAGACACATAGCATTTTCTTTTTCTTGGGGGAGACAGAGGTAGTTGCCATTCCAAGAATGGAGTAGGGCCCTTTGTGGGGAGCACTGAAGGCTTTTATAAAAGTCTGGAGTGATGCCTTTTGAATACCTTTGTTCAGGGAGCCTTGAGGAACTTTCTGGGGCTGGCACTGCCTTTTGCTTTGCTTCTCACTTTAGGCTCCACTGAGCTGAAGGAACCAGGGGAAGCTGCTGTGAGGGCTGGCTGCTTAGGGAAGTCCCAGCTTAAGAGACCTTTAGCTTTCCTGCAAATTGTCCGTAGCTGGATTCACCAGGCTAGGCAAGGAGGCAGGACCTCAGAGCAACAGCTCCGACTAGAAAAAACAAATTATGCACTTATCTCAAACCACTTGATCTCATTAGGGTTGAGCATAGAGAGGTCGGAAAAAAACATGGCTCAGTGCCTCTTTTGGTCAGTGATATGCTTTTGATACTTTATATTTTAATACTCTTGATAGCCTTTTAAGAGATGTGTTTCGGCCCTGCTTTACAGTGGAATAAACTGAGACTCAAAGACTTTAAGTAAGCTCTTAAGGAATTGCAACAAATAATTACCAATCCAGTATTAAAATCCATGTTGGCTTAGCTCTGAAGCAACTATTTGCACTCTACCATACCGCAAACTACTTTCTTCAGTATATGCCTGTTGCTTTAAATTTCCATTTACTAAAATGGAAATATACAGAGATAGAAGAATATTTTAAGCAGTGAGCCTAGCCTAGCCCCAGAATGAAGGATTGGTTATTGTTATTCTTCCAGGATTGAAGTATTTTGCTTCTTTCCCCACCCCACCCCCTTTTTTTTTTTGAGAGAGGAGGGGCACAAATGAGAGGGAGAGAGAGAGAGAGGAAGAGAAAGAGAGAGAGAGAAAGGAAGGAAGGAAGGAAGGAAGGAAGGAAGGAAGGAAGGAAGGAAGGAAGGAAGGAAAGGAAAGGAAAGGAAAGAAGGAAAGAGGAAGAAGCGGGGCTCCCCTGAAGCAGGGCTTGAGCTCACCCAATATGGGACTCAAATTCACAAACTGTGAGATCATGACCTGAGCTCAAGTCAGATGCTTAATAACAGCCACCCAGGTGCCCTACTTCCTTCCCATTTTGATTTCAGGAAATTAGGGTGGGGGCGGGTCCCTCATCAATTACTCCCTGAAGACTTGCACTGGGAATAGGACTCCCAATGGGCTGGGAATAGGACTCCTCCCACCTGTACATGCTCACTTCCCCCTTGGGATTCAAAAGCAATACAAGGTCAATGAGAACAATGACAGGGTAAAGAAAGCCACCTGTCTTGATTGATCTGTCCCTTTCTTCCTTCCCATTGCCAAGCCCTTCTCCATAAGATGCTTTACAATACAGTGCATTTATAATTCCCTGCCACATAAAAAATTAGTCAGGACATAATAAATTTTAGGCACAAAGGCATCTAATCCTCACAGCATCCCAGAGCCTTCATGGTAGCAATAACAGAATTTATAAAAAGGAAAATTAGCATAGCTCTTTGCTAGTCATCAGGAGCAAAGCTCATGTCCCAGGCACACATCAGAGACCCCACTTTACATTTTTAAATTGCTTGTAGTGCTCTACCTCAAGATTTCAAAGTGGTATGACCTGGAGCTTTGAATTTTGCATAATTCCAACAAATCAGGTTTATTGAAGAATAATTGAAAATTCTGTGCATGAGGATAACAATGGTTCCCTTTATGAGTTTATGTACTTCCTAATTGTACTCCAGCTTTCTCCGCATGTCACTGGGTGGTCCGTGTCACCTTTGCTTAGAACTTCCTTCTTCTTCTCTCCATTCTAAATGTGCTTGATACCCAAAGGGAAAAAAAATATCTGGGTTTATTTAAAATTGGCTTTAGTGCTTGCATGCCTTGTATTTAAGACATTAAAATCAGGGAATTAGATAGATGCCTGCCAGCCAAGGCAATTACTTCCAGCCATTACACTTCAAGACCAAATTATTTTACTTCTTGAAACCATTTCTCTTAATTGTTTCGTGTTTTACACAGTGACATTAAGCTCAAATAGTCACTTTTTTTTGGTTTTATTGACAATGTATGGTTTGAATTATGGGTTGTTGACAGCCTCTTTGGCAATCTTATTCTTCATAATTTCTCTTCTTTCTTTCTTTCTTTCATTTGTAATTTAATGGTGCCAGGGTCTTACCTAAAGTTTATTCTTTACAGCTGCTTCAATAATACGTATTTTCAAAATTTACAGCCTACATCTAATGGAATCAAGAATAAGGATTTTCTGCTCCTGATGTATCCTTCAGCTATGTTTTCCAATACAGTAGCCACTATTCACATGTCATTGTTTAAGTAATTTACTATTATTAAAATGAAGCAGAATTAAAATGTCAGTTCCTCAGTAATACTGTGTATCAAGTGCTCAATGTGGCTAGTGGCTATTTTGAATTCCCAAGATAAAGAACAGGCCTATCATCATTGCAGAAAGTTCTATTGGACAGCACTGCTTAAAGGGTCCCTTCCAAATTATGAAGCAACTACCTCACACAGAGTTGTAATAAAGAGCCACCAAAAAAAAAAAAAAAAAAAACCCTCTAAGCACTTATGATGAAACAGGTTCATGGGATGCTCATTTATTTAATGCAATATGGGATATGATATATAATAGGGTTTTGCTTTGAGTGTAAGCTATGCTCATCACTGACATTCCAATGGCCCACCATGTTTATTTGCAGGAGAGATCAAAGATTCATCTAGGTAAGGGGCAGTAAGGAAGCCTTTTTATTGAAAGTGTGCATCTATTGTGTGTAGAAGGGGGTAGAAATTAGAAGGGAGGGAACAATTTGGGATACTCCATTGCAAATAAAATTTAAATCCATTGAATTGAGGTCTCCAGATGCCAGCTCCTGAGGGCGAGAGACTGTTATCCAGAACAAATGGAAGCTGGAGTTTATAAAACACCGAGGCACAAGGAATATGCCCCTGGGATCCTTAGAATGAAATAAAATTGATGGAAGCAGAGATTCCTTCCCAATGTGCTTATGGCACGGGGGCAACTGGATGGCTATTTGTACAAGAGACCATGGGAAGCAATACGGTGTTCCCTTGGAACAGGAGGGTTACCAGAGAGGATGGAGAGTCTTGGGACATCATGAACAGCCCTTGGAAAGACCTGGTAAAATAGCACCAGGGCTTCTCATGGAACACAAAGAACAAGAAAGGCATCTAGGAGAGAGAGAGGTAACTTCAAGGCAAAGAGTGGAAGTTGAGAGGTCATACAAAAAAAATGCTAACCACTTCTCAGTGCTTATGAGTAAAAAAAAAAAAAAATATGTTGATATATTTTAGTTTTCACCAGAGAAGGAACATAGTTTACTACATGCATTAATATTCAAATATACAGTTCCTGGTAAAGTTGAAATGAACACAGTAATTTAATGTATTAATTTAGGGTAACATTACACTAACTTGCAAAGAGTACAATGTACTTATTTATGCATATGGTTGTACAATAAAGCACTGATAGGGGATGAATAACTCTTATATGAACAACTCCCCTTCTTCTCACCTCCATTCTTTGTCTTTAAGCTACCTGGACATTTTAAATACCAGGAAATACTACTCTTCAATGATGGTAGGTTGAGGTGAGCTTTTTCAACTAACTCCAAATGCCTGAGGGAATTTAGCAAACAGATGGAATTTGGGGATTTACAAGTACACCTGTGAACCAAAACTGTGGCTCACTCAGTGGTCAGGGACATATTATGTCTGAATATTGACCCCTTCTTCCTGCTGTCCTGCTTTACCATTCATTACAAGAAACCTGGGTAAGCATTGGTGATTTAAATTAAAGAATTCAGTCTGAGTCAACAGAAAAGAAGTTAATTTCTTCCCTGCTGCCCTTGAATGAAAAAAAAAATTTTTTTCCTTTCTCCCTCTCTTTGGCATAAAGCGGTCTGTGCACTGCTCAGAAGCTAGAGCTCTTGCCCAGCTGTCATCAAGTCACCATGTGACCTAGGTCACAAACTCTACATTATCTCCATGTTCTCATGGTTAACATGCAGTCCTCATTCTATATGTCAAAATTGTGAATTGCTGGGGCACCTGGGTGGCTCAGTGGGTTAAGCGTCCAACTTCAGCTCAGGTCATGATTTCATGATTTGTGAATTGAAGCCCCACATTGGACTCTATGCTGACAGCTCAGAGCCTGGAGCCTGCTTCAGATTCTCCATCTCCCTCTCTCTCTCTGCCCCTCCCCCTGCTCATTCTCTCTCTCTCTCTCTCTCTCTCTCTCTCTCTCTCTCTCTCTCTCTCAGAAGTAAATAAACATTAAAAAAAGAAAAGGAAAAAAAATTGTGAGTGGCTGATGAGGAAAAAGAACCATGCACATGATATTTATTGAAAGTGTGCTAGGCATTAAGTAGTTTTACCAAAGTACTTCTTTTAATACTACTTCTTTTTTAATAATCTGTGATGTGATAAAATGGAAATTTGTAACGTCAGACCTCCCAAGCATTTGGACACTCTTCAAGAGTGGAACTGCAAGATAGGAGGGAGACAAGGATCAAGGAACAAACTCTAGGGTTGGGTGTCAGATAGACCTTTCCTTTGCTCCTTGGAAGCTAAGGCCCGGCCAGTTGGCAGCCACAGTACCTAGGTTTGCCCACCTACCTACACATTTGGCTCTTGAGGGAGTTACCCAATGGTACAGGGGCTGTTTGCAGTGGCTGTGGCTGAGCATCTGCGAGAACATCCCATCAACCACTGCACAAATACTTCCTGTGGTACGATTATGGTTGCACGTGGCTTCCTTTGGTCCCTGCTCATCCCATCTCCCCGTGCCCCCCCCATCTTCCTAAGACTTCTGGGAGTTCCCTAATATCTCACCAGTAAATTACCCTCCAGTTTATCTTAGGTAGTTTTTGGTTTCCATCACCAATAACTTTGGTCTAATAGGAATTATCACCTATATTGTAAGAATAAGGAAACTAAGAACCTTGTGGGTTTGACCAATGCCATTGATGTCCTCGCTCAGTGTTGTCTAAGTGGTAGACAGATTCATGTCTCCCCAAACTGAATAGTTTTTCAGATACAATCTGACCTTTCTTTCCTTCCTCTTCCTTACTCCCCCCCCCCCACCTTGTTCTTCTCCTAGCCTTTTCTCACCATTTCTCCCACACAAATAATTTTTCAACTGAATAATGGACTCAAATTCTTATTTTTAAGCAAATTGGTATTAACCCTTAGGACGTATTAGCTAAAGTTAATTCCAGATTAATATTTTGAGGCTTGTAAATCCCCATTAGCTATAGAGAATCATTCCAGGCATCTTCTGACACTAAACAAAATATATACTTGCTTGTCCCATAAAGGATCCCAAGTTCTTTAGCTATGTCTTTGTAGGAAATCCTCACCAACAGGAGGCTGATTGCCCACTGTCTTATAAGTATGTATTGCTCAGATAACACAATTAAATAATTAAGAATTGCTTAGCATAAATACAAAGATCAGGAACAGCATGAAATCTTCAGTCAATTGGTTCTGACTTTATTGTACATCCTTTTGAAGAGTAAAGGAATCATTGAATGTCTAATCCTGAAATAGAATAAATGTGGAAGCACTTTTAGTAACCAGATTACTAGTGCTTGAAAGAAATAGGAAAAGTCCAAGTGTGGGGATTGCATTATATCCAGAAAGCAAGGCTCTCCCGGGCTTTATAACAGAATGTGTAAAACAAGCAGAAAATACACGTTTATCTGACAGCTGCTAGAGAGGTGTCCAAAAAAATGTGATGTGTCAACATGTATTCACCTTTTAGCAAAGGTGTGAAGCAAAAGGGAACTATTATGAAAGCTTGTCAGAATAAGAAGGGTTAGGGGCTGGAGTGTTTGTCACTCAACCTGGCTGCTGTTACTAAGTGGCAGGTAGAGAAGAGTCTCATGCCTGTCTGAGTGGAAACAGGAGATTATAAAGATGCTGAACAAGCAGAGTTTTGATTGCTGGGAGTAAATGTGGATAAAAATCCAAGACCAGATGTTGAACAGTGTATACTAATGCCTCCTGGGCATAAATAAATGATGAGAGGCCAGGTTAACCTAAGCAAGATAGGATAGTCAGCTTCCATGCAGCTGAAGTGGTAAGAAGAGGAAATTGCCTTTTCCTCCTGCATCAGAACAAGGAACAAAAAAAGATTTTTTTCTATTATTTCACAGCAGAGTAGAAGAAGTCAGACCTCTCAGATGGTCATGATGCTCAGGTCAACACTTTTGAGTTTTGTAATTTATTTATTTCAATTCAAGTTACTTAACGTACAATATAGTACTGGTTTCGGCCACAGTATCCAGTGATTCATCACTTACATATAACACCCAATGCTTATTCCAATAAGTGCTCTCTTTAATGCCCATCACCCATTCAGCCCATCCCCTCACCCACATCCCCTCCAGCAACCCTCAGTTTGTCCTCAGTCTTTAAGAGTCTCTTATGGTTTGCCTCCCTCTCTGTTTTTATCCTATTTTTGCTACCCTTCCTTTATGTTCATCTGTTTTGTTTCTTAAATTCCACATGTGAGTGAAATCATATATTTGTCTTTCTCTGACTTATTTCACTTACCATAATACACCCTAGTTCCATCCACATTGTTGCAAATGGCAAGATTTCATTCTTTTTGATTGCTGAGTAATACTCCATTGTGTGTGTGTACACACACACACACACACACACACACACTGCATCTTCTTTATCCCTTCGTCAGTCGATGGACATTTGGGCTTTTTCCACAATTTCATTACTGTTGATAGCACTCCTATAAACAACGGGGTGCATGTGCCCCTTTAAATCCACATTTTTGGGGTGCCTGGGTGGCTCAGTCGGTTAAGTGGCCGACTTCGGCTCAGGTCACGATCTCGCAGTCCGTGAGTTCGAGCCCCGTGTCGGGCTCTGTGCTGACAGCTCAGACCCTGGAGCCTGTTTCAGATTCTGTGTCTCCCTCTCTCTCTGACCCTCCCCCATTCATGCGGTGTCTCTGTCTCAAAAATAAACGTTAAAAAAATAAAAAATAAATAAATCCACATTTTTGTATCTTTTGGATACTTAGTGCAATTGCTGGGTCATAGGGTAGTTCTGAGGAACCTCCATATTGTGTTCCAGAGTGGCTGCACCGGTTAGCATCCACACCAACAGTGCAAGAGGGTTTCCCTTTTTCTGCATCCTCACCAACAGCTGTTGTTTCCTGAGTTGTTAATTGTAGCCATTCTGACAGGTATGAGGTGATATCTCATCGTGGTCTGGGTTTGTATTTCCCTGATGGTGAGTGATGTTGACCATATTTTCATGTGTCTGTTAGCCATCTGATTGTCTTCTCTGGAAAAGTGTCTATTCATGTCTTCTTCCCATTTATTTACTGGACTGTTTGTTTTTTTGGGTGTTGAGTTTGATAAGTGCTTTATAGATTTTGGATACTAACTCTCTTCCTGATATGTCTCTTGTAAATATCTTCTCCCATCCCATTAGTTGCCCTTAGTTTTGTTAAGTATTTCCTTTGCTGTGCAAAAGATTTTCATCTTGATGAGTTTCCAATAGTTTATTTATTTATTTATTTCCTGTGCTCCTGAGACATGTCTAGTAAGAAGTTGCTGCAGTCGAGGTCAAAGAGGTTGTTGCCTGTTTTCTCCTCTAGGATTTTGATGGCTTCCTGTCCCACATTTAGGTCTTTCATCCATTTTGAATTTATTTTTGTATATGGTGTAAGGTTTTTAGAACTAGTCTCTGAGTAAGGTTCTCATGATAATGCCAACTGCCACTCTTCCCTGAAGAAACTAGAAGAGATTCGGTACATATCCTTCTAGTAGTCTCACAGGTTATTCCTCTACTGTAAACTATATTATAAGAGCTCCAGAACTTCAGGTGCCTGAGATTTATCTGCAGAACTTATTAAAACACAGATTTCTAGGCCAGGATGGGGCCCACAGGATATTCCGACTCTGTTCCAGGAACTAGTTTATTGCCATTGTTGAATCCAGGGGAAGCTTTGAGGCTAGATCAGCTTTTCTGCCTTTGTCTCCATCCACTGCAAGTGGCCTCCAAAGGAGTTGCTATCCATAGCCACCTGTTCAGATCTCAGTCCACGAGGCACTTCAAGTGCCACCTCCTCTCCAAGTAGTGTTGCTGGAGCGCAGGCTTAGGCACATGCAAATCTTTCACTGAGTATCTCTGCTTCTTAAGGTTATTCTTGGAATACTAATACGCAAGCTAGCCCCTCAAGATCCAATTCCTGGTGCCATGGCACTGGCTGGTTTGCCAAACAAGCCTGCTCCTCAGTGACCTTGTGTTGAGAATAAACGTTTTTCTGGAATTAGGTTCCTTAAGCCACTTATTGTCCTCTCTTCATTTTAGACTTGACCCACAGTACTTTAGAGCTACCTCTGGTAATGGCCTTTCTGCCACATCAACTGGTGTGATCAAGGTATTGCAAACTTTTTTCTTCCATTTTCCTTTTCAAAACTCCAAGACTGCTAACATGCTATATACATCCCGGTGTAAAACATCCCTACCTATAAGAGAATGTTTTGTTTCCCTAGGGGCTCAAACCTTCCAGTTCATCTTTTTGAAAAGAAAATGAGCCTTTTCATCCAGCTCCATTGCAAAATCTTGGGGGAAAGTCTAGGATTGGGCAAACATGAATCATATGCCCACTTGCAGAGAGAGGGAAAAGTATTTTTAACAAGGCAAAGGGCGGTTGTAGAAATATCATCATGAGTGAATCTTCATCTCAGATGTCAGAAATCACCATTATGGCAATACTCATAGAGGATTCTCCGGCTAGACTAGATGCTTATCCTGTCCTTGCTGCTTCCTTTTTCCTGTCTTGTTTTCATTGGCTAAACTTGGGTGCTATAGTTGAACAGGTGCTTTCGGGGGGAAAACTAGAAGTTTCTCAAATATTTTTTTTCTTTCTAGATTAAAGTTAAAAATACATTAAGTGAATACATTAATGCTGCTATGTGGCAGGCAGTTCGCTCTAGACTGTGTAGATTATCTCACCTAATTTTCACACTCAGTGGGAGAGAGGATGTTTTTGACCATTTATGAAAAATAAACCAGCTGAGAGCTTAAATAACTTGCCAAAGGTAATACAGCTAGTAAGTAGTGAATCTGAGATGTGAACTCTGTTCTTAATTTCAAATCCAATGCTCTTTCTGCTACTACACAGTTGTTCTCTATACGTGTAACACAACCACCGAAGCGTAACTCCTCAAGAATAAAAAAGCTACACCCACGTCGTTCAGTGCATGGACCGCTTTTAATCTCAGATGCACATCATTCTCTTTGCACCTATCCCCATATATGGAAGATTCCCATATCAAGTCTCTATCAGCAGTATCTTATCCATTCCTATTCTTCAATCGCATAACTCCTGTGCCCCACCAAATTTCTTACCTTTTTGAGCACCGAGCAAGCTTCTTTTGCCAACTGTATCATTTCCTGCTTGAAACTATGAGCTTGTTTTTGATTTGTTCATTATTCACTTCACAAATAATTTTTGACAATCTGTTGGGACCACCCCTTCATCTCTTACATGAAGTTGACAACAGCATTTTCTTTCTCTTTGATCAAATTCATAAGATCTGAGCAGTTTGACTCTCGCATTCAGTTCCTATTGTTGTCGATAGTCAGCTTCTAGATTAGTGCAGCAGCTCTTGGCCTGTATCCTTGCCATTAATATGCCTTGGGACTGTTGCCACCATCCCCGACTAAACATCAATTTACATCAGTTTAGGTGCTTCATTCATACACCACCCTCTTTGTTCTAAGGGAAAGCCTTCTTTTGTCTGTCTATCCCAAGGCACATCATTCCATGCTTTCAAATAGACTTTAAAAAGATTGCTTTAAAAGCAATTTAGAAATGCTTATATTGTAGTGAGTGTAAGCATAAGCCTACCAGACAAATGAAAATAAAAAAAAAAACTCTTAATAAGATTTAAATGTATTCTTATGGCTTTGGGTAACTTTTCCAGTGATAGCCCTACACATGGAATTAAACCACTGCCATATCTCAAGCTACACAAAGTTGAAGAATGTATGTTCTAGAGACCTTTTCAGTGACTCAAAGAGGAACACTAGTTGTATCAATGTCATGGACACTGGAGATGAATGTAGGAATGAAAAATAACAGTTTAAAATTAACATCTATTATATGTTCAACACATGGAGTAGCTTAAAGTATAGACACTTACATCATTCAACCATTATATGTTTGAGTTGGCCCCCCAAAATTCCTTTTAGTGTTTATATTTTATCATCAGGATGTTAAAGTATTTCCCTAAATTAGGTGATATCCTTTATTTGAACATACGTGGGCTTTGGACAGTCTTAAGGAAAGAATCAACACTCAAACAACTTGCCTCCCTTTATCCCAGGATAACAATAACAACAACAACAACAACAACAACAACAACAAAAACAGGATGAATGAGAGCTTACTTGTGTTAATTAAGCACTATATGTCCACTATTTAATTTTATTCTCAAAACAACCCTATGAAATAGGTACTATAATTATCACTATTCCAGAGATAAGAAAGCTAAAACACTGAGTAAATAACTTGACGTAGGTCCCATATGGGGTGAGGACCCAGGTCTTCCTTTTGTCTTTTTATTTTTTTAAAGATCGCTTTTTTTTTTAATTTTATTTATTTTGAGAGAGACAGAGCTAGTGGAGGAAGGGCAGAGAGAAAGGGAGAGAGAAAGAATCTCAAGCAGGCTCTGCACTGGCAGCACAGATCCTGACGTGGGGTTTAAACACAAAACTGAGATCATGACCTGAGGAGAAACCAAGAGTCAGACACTTAACGGACTGAGCCACCCAGGCACCCCAGGGCCCAGGTCTTTCTAACTATAGGACCAAAGATTCTCTCTGGTTTCCTGTGTTATTATGTCATTTATGAAGCTGTGAGTCCTGGGGACATCCTGGAAATGTCAACTAAAATGAGATACTTTGAAAATCCAACCTTAAGATCAAATAAGGTCTGGGATTGTCTAGCAAATATGGAATTCACTAAATCTTCTATTGCTGTTACAAATTTCCTTGACACTTAAAACAATGTCTTTTGTTGTATCACTAGGCTTTCTCACTCACAAATGTACTTTAGACATCTATTTAAAATTTAGATGCTAATAGCCAACATGTTCTTCTAATATAGCAATGGGTATGAGACTTCGAGGACATATCAAAAATGCTTAGCCATCTGGAACCAATTCTTTTCCATAGAAAATCCCTTTCCACAAAGAGACATAATATGGATTAGCTTTTTCACTTGCCAAATGTGATATCCTAGAATAAAAAGATGCAATTTCCCGAATAAAATTGTGCCTGATAATTGTCAATTGCCGGCCTTAATTTACTGACGGATTATATATACTCATTAACCAGCTCTCTTATTTATCTCCAGCCTATTTATTTTTAATAGAGGGAAAGGGTTAACCACACAAGTTAGGAAGCTTCTCTTGGTCTTCTAGTATCTAGCAAAATTCCTCCAATTTTAACCTTCCTGCAGCAATCTGTTACCTGTTTCTGTAAAATGAAAGAAGAATTGAGGGCTTTAAAAATAGATTTCCAGGAAGTTTTAACACACATTTCTAACATTAATGAAACTGTAAAGAAAAGGATTCTCTAAGACTGGATTTCACACACTCAGAGATCTTGCATATTTCAAACTAAGTAATACAGGAAAAGTAAACATCAAATCTGAGTTCTAGAAAATCCTGTGTATCTGAGCAAACATGAACACAATGCCATTCCGCCTAACATATTATTGTCTTAAGGGTTCCATTGTGATGAAATTCTGTGGAGCATATTACACTCTTCTCTATAAGCAAGATGTCTATTTTTGTGTGGCTATCATTTAGTATATAATTATGAATCTAAATATATTAAAATACCTGACATGATTACTTTCTTCAACCTTCTGAGTCTACATGGGAGCAGAGGAGGAGGGGAAAGAAGTTTGCAGTGACTTAGGTGAAGAGGTGTATGGTGTGTGGGGAATTGATAGTCACATCTTATGTTTGAATAGCACCCATTTTCTGTGACTAATCATCAGCTAGATTTTGCGATTGGGTTTCATTATGCCTATGGTGGCCAGAATTGTAGGTTTTGCATTAGTAAATACAATGCTGCCAGGGTCTACATTAAGAATGTGGGAGAATAAATTATATCATTTGTTTTAGTGCAAAATCCTTGTACAAGGTGCCATTTTAAGATCTATTATCTCCATCAGAAGATAAAGGGAATAATTAAGAAGATAAACAATTGTTTTCAAGAGTCCATATTGGGAAAAGAAATGTAAGTAGGCTGGCTATTAATGTTTTGAGGTTTTTTTGTTGTTGTTTTTTTTCATTTGTTTGTTTGTTTTACCAGATCATACATCTTCAAATCTATTGCATCATGAAGTGCTAGGAGGAGCCCCAAGTATACAGTCAACTCCTGACATTGCTATCACTAGCTTATGGCAACTTAACTGGCTTCTTCATCCGTAATATGGGATAATGAGGCCTTTATCATATGGTTGGTATATAAATTAAATGAGGTAGCTTGAAAGTGTCTATATGCACAGGGCAAAGACTCAACAAATGTTGAATCATATGAAAAATTAGTATTTATGAACTTTACCTCACTAGATAGAGCCTTCCTGAAGTGCAAATATGTAAAGTGCCCTGTTTAGGCAACAAATAAACAGAGACTTGCAGGAAGAGGTATCAATATCTTTTAAATAGTTTGAACATATCTTCATCATGTCAAGGAGGAATTATGTAATATTAGGACTATCGTGCCTTCGGTCCTTTATCTTCTCAAGAAAGCCTTGTTACATTCTAGAGAAGTCCCATTCTTTCGCTGGCAGAATAACAGTCTAAGGGACAGAAGCCACTCGCAGTAAATCTCACTAGAGAGAGGACACAAAAACATTTGGAGAAAATAAAGCTCTCTTTTGAAAACCATTCCATGTTCTACAACCTATTCCTCCCAAGATCCACCCTACCTACCCAGGCTCTGCCTGAACCATGTCAGGAAGGTCCTAGGCAACACATGTCAAGCAAGCCACTGGATACTGACAGTTCAGAGTTGACCACAGGACAGAGACATAACACTGACCAGAAAGTGAGGGGAAAGGCAATCTTCCAAATCAACATGCTGATGGAAAGAAATCTTCCACTTGTTGTGATGAGCACTGGGTATTGTATATAAGTGATGAATCCCTAAAGTCTACACCAAAAACCAATATTGCACTGCCTGTTAACTAACTGGAATTTAAATTAAAATTTGGAGGAAAAAAACTTCTCATGCATCGATTGATACCAGCTGTGATTACAGTTATGTCAAAGCTCAGGGTATTTTTTTAAAATGTTTATTATTTATTTTTGAGAGAGAGAGACAGACCATAAGCAGGGGAGGGGGAGAGAGAGAGAGAGAGAGAGAGAGAGAGAGAGAGAGAGAGAGAGAGAGAGGCAGACACAGAATCCAAAGCAGGCTCCAGGCTCTGAGCTGTCAGCACAGAGGAGCCCAACGCAGGCCTCAAACCCACCAACAGCAAAATCATGACCTGAGCTGAAGTCAGACGCTTAACTGACTGAGCCACCCAGGTGCCTCAAAGCTCAGGGTATTAAATGAGAATTTCACAGTGTATTTTACAGACATTTGTATTTGCCCTAGTGTCTTGAACAATGGTCATTTTCCATCTCAGTTTGAATCCACCCCCATATCAAACCCTAACCAAGACTTGTGCACAAGGGAGGACGCAGGGATAGTGAGACCACAAAGGGAGAGAACACAGTAAAGGATTTTGCAATGAGCAGGTTACCATAACAGGCTCCATTCCATTGAGGAACCTCTAAGGAAATGGGTTGGTCACATTTCAGAATTGTCCCACCAAGAGCTGAGGAAGTAGGGAATTTATCTCCCAACAACTGTTAGTCATTTGATAGTGGTTTCCTCTGGAGGCAGCATTCAATTCAGCATTTTCAAGGTTGCTCAGCCTTGGTATAATAAAACTCCTGGGGAGCTAGAGAAAACTCTAGGAACTAGAAGAGATCTGTTCTTGAGGTAAAAAGTGGCCTTGGTGCATAAAGGCTATTTAATCACAGATACAGATGAACACAGGGCCAAGATCATATGCATCTGCTAAAAACCCTGTAGTTCAAGATATTTGAAGTAATATGATCACACATAACCCTGTGAGAATGCATGTGTATACATGTGCATACAGGCATACATGTGCATATATTTATGTATTTTTATCATGAAAAACACAGCTTAAGGAGATTGGAAGGGGAGGTGTGAACCACTCTTCTTAGCCTATTTAATGCCCACTCATCCTTTACACCTCCACCTAATTGTCTTTTATTCAAGGAAACCTTTTCTCATCCCTATAACTAGGTTAAATTTATTTTTCTTTATGTATCTGTAGAAAATCTATTTTTCCTACAGTAGTGGCACTAATTAGAATTGTGCTTTTATAATGAGTTGCAGGATAATTTTATTAACATTTTTCTCTTCCATGAGGCTCCAAGCTCCTTGAAGTCAGGAACCAGTGACTACCAGAGGTCCTCATCCTTAGAATGTACTAAAGGAATACACAGTAAATGGATGACCCTTTTAAGAAGAACATAACTTGAAGGAAATAAGGATCTGTAAGTAATTATAAAATGATGTGAAAAGTACCATAATAGTAATTACAAATTTCTGTGAGAGCATACAAAAAGGATACAAACTCTTTCAAGCATGAAAAAAAAAAGATAATATTAGGTATCCCAAGGGAAGTGATATGGGACTGGGCATGAAGTTATTTAGGAGTTAGGGTTATTTAGAAGTTATTTAGAAGTTATTAGGAGGGAGAAAACTATGTTTTAGGAGATAATCAGGAAGGCATTACCTCCACACGGTAATGGCCCAGTGACTTTCATTAAACATATTTTTAAGTATTTTGTACATAGAATTTTCCTATATATGGTGTATCCATACATGCATGATAGGTTGAGTCAAAACAAATCTTGATTTCGGTGCATTTTTAAATAACATCAGAACTGTGATAACCAATTTTGAGGTGACTGTCAACTAGTTTTAACCAATCCCATTAAATGGAATGCATTGTTGGGGGTTGGAATTCACAGATCAGCCATGCATTAAAGATTACTGTTGAATGTAACACTGTATGTTAACTATATTGGAATTAACATGAAAAAGCCTAATGCCCAAGCTGGGGGAAAAAAAGTTTAATCCTGAAGCAGTTAGGGAAAAGGATATTCAAAAGGGGGCCTATTCAGTAACTACTTTTGTTCTTAGTATTGAGTATCTTCAAAAATTGTTTTCAATATGATCCAATCCTTAAAGCTATTAGCTTATTTGATATAAACAAATGAAAAAAATAAATTGGAGCTCTTTGGGATTTTTGTCTTGTGTTTAAATTTTCCAAATTGCTAAGCAAGAAAAAAACTTAATATGCCTCCCTCCCCTTTAAAACAAATGGTCTATTCTTTTTATTTTAAATGTTTATTCTTGAGAAAGAGAGAGACAGAGTGTGAGTGGGGAGGAGGCAGAGAGACAGACAGACAGAATCTGAAGCAAGCTGCAGGCTCCGAGCTGTCAGCACAGAGCCTAACGTGGGGTTCAAACTCACCAAGCAAGCAATCATGACCTGAGCTGAAGTCAGACACTTAACCAACTGAGCCACCCAGGCACCCCAACAAATGCGCTATTCTTTATTTAAGAAACTGATGTTCAGGACTGGCAATCTTGACTAGTTATGCCAACAGAGTAAAAAAGAAAAAAAAATCCACCCACTTAGTCATACTGTTGCCTTGATGATTGGTATTGCAAATTTCAACATGGATGGTTTGCAAAGAACTATGTTCTTCGACAGAAAACAGAAGTAATAGGATTGCCTCACCAGGGCTGTGAACTGAAGGCTAGGAGAGAAGAGGAAGGGGCAGGAAAGGGAAAGAGAATAAGCTTTATTGAACTCTGTTTCAGGCACAGAGTACATTATCTAATGTAATGTTCACAACCTCCTACCTCTGGGTGATAAAATTTGATAGCTAAGACCTAGGACTAAAGGATGGCTGAATGGTTTGACTATATAACACATTATATTTTCCATCAAGGCATCTAAAATAAACCTGCAATTTAAAAAAAATGGTCTTTCAAAAGTAGCTTTAAGGCAATTCCCCTCATTTCTCTTTTCTACAAGATTGTCACTCTTATATACTACTCATGTAGAAATTCTAGGGTTGGTCCTCCCTGGACAGGGTAGAAAATGCTTAAAATGTAAAACATGCTAGAAAGTACCAGAACTGAGATTCAGGTCCAGGACTTCCTTCAAAGACCATCGTCTTTTTCTGTTGAATTTAGACTGTTGAACTTATCACCAGCACACCTTACTACCTTGAGTATAACCATTTATCCTTTTGCTCACACAAACATTTGTAGAAGACTGAAAGGGTGATGTGCTCACAAACTAGTATTACTACCATGGCATTTAAAATTATATAACATGATTGCTTATAGGAAATACATTCCTTTTTATAGACTTATGATACCTGCTGTGTCATGCAATTAAAAGTTCCAGAAAAGCATTCTCAGCATGTCAAATTCCTAAGGCTGATTTATAGGATTACAGCTTTCCCCCTTTGTGATTCAATTAAAGAATTTTACATTGGGCTATTATAGGGCTTAGTCTCTGATCATAGTTTGGATGCTGAACTATTAGATTAGCATGTGATCTGATTATAAATAAACTGAATTTCTTATTTGCAAGGGACCATAATTAAAGCTGCAGTAAAAATGGCATAAGAAGCAGTTAGAAAGACCTATGTGGTAGACTTCAGTGGTAAAAGTGGGTAATTCCAGAATGCAATTTGTTGGACTCTATAGATAAATATAAAAATGGAGACCTATGATACCTGCTTTGGATTTTAATCTAGAAGTTGAATTATTATTTTTTTTAGTTCTATTATTATTGTTGTTTTCGAGACAGTGCACATGCACGTGTGCATGAGTGAGAAAGGGGCAAAGGAAGAAAGAGAATCTTAAGCAGGCTTCATGTTCATTGCAGAACCCAGTGCAGGGCTCGATCCCACGACCCTGGGATTATAACCTGAGTGAAAATCAAGAGTCAGGTGCTCAACACACTGAGCCACCTAGGTGCCCCAAGTTACTGTTTTTTCAACTTTATTGAAGTATACTTAATATATAAAATTTCCAGTGGTTGAATTCTTCACCAGGTCAATGATGTAAGACAAAAGTTTTCTCTTTTACAGTGGTCCCCCTGCCCACCTTATCTATTTCACTTTCAGTTACCTGTGGTCAACTATGGTCCGGAAGCAGATAATCCTTCTGTCCAGTTGTCTGAAGGTCAGTAGAAACCTACCACATCACATACCTGTGACATTCACCTCACTTCATCTCATCACCTAGGTACTTTATTATCTCACAACAGCACAAGAAAGGTGAGTATAGTACAATAAGATATTTTGAGAGAGAGAGATCACATTCAGATAACTTTCATTATTGTATCTTATTATAATTGTTCTATTTCATTATTAGTTGTTAATTTCTTACTGTGCCTATTTTATTAAGTATGTATGGATAGGAAATGACATCGTAAATATAGGATTTGGTATTACCTGTGGTTCCAGCCATGCCCTGGGGGTATTATACCTTATGGATACCTGGAAAATTCAATTCAGTATTGCTGAGCTAAAAACCCCTTAAAAGTTAATGGTTTTCCCCCCACAAATAGATAATCGTTTCAAACATGTCAAGGAAAGAGGATCACTGGCATTAGCTTCTAAGTTTGGTTGGTGGTTATTTCAGAAGGAAATGGGCTTTCTTTTGATATTTGATTTTATTTTTTATGTTTGATGGTGAAGAGAGTTAATCCTAAATTGAATGATGTTGACTGGGCATTAAAAAATAGTGCCTACTCAAAAAAAAAAAATAATAATAGTGCCTACCTTCAGGAGAGGAAGAGGGCAAAGGCAGTTGAGCATGATGACCAAATAAATCTTTAAATGATGCAATAAAAGAAAGATAACTTAGAGATGATGTGTTTGCCATGGCCCATAGAGATGTCAAGTTCCCACCTTTGGAGATGGATAAGCGTCTGCTTAATAGAGAAATATAATTTTGAAGGAATAGTGGTCCAGACCACTTACAAACGCAACAAATGAGTGATCTACTGATAACATAAAGTTGACACTCTTCAGTCTTTGAGGATGCTATTAGGCTGAATGTATTTCCATCAGGAGAGAATATTGCCTCATTTCAGGGGTACATTTTCCCTAGCCTGAGCTATTGTAATCACTTCCTAACTAATATTTCTGACTCCTTGTCTTACCACCCTCTCCAATCTATTTTTTCTGCCATCAACATAATCTTCCTAATACCCAAATCTTAAGCTATTTCCATGCTTGAAAACACTTCATAAACTCACTTCTATCTACAGAATAAAATCCAGATGGATTATCATTGCATAAAATAGGCTCTGTTATCTGGCCTTCTGTTACCTCTCTGGTCTCCTCACTCACCACCCCATGCCTCATCTCCACTCTACTGACTTATTTGCTCTATGCTCCACTCTACTGAATTATTTGACATTCTTTTTTGGTCTATGTTTTTCATCGCCATGCTTTGGTTCACAAAGTCCTCTCGGTCTGATATAGCCCTATTGTGCCTAATAGGCACTTACATATTTTTAAAGCAGTAGTTCCTAATGACATCTCAGATTTTTAATCTTATATTTAAGTTATTCATTACATTTTTGCCAGGTTACATTTCTCAAATCATAGAACCTATCCCACGTACCCAACTCATTAGCTTACATACATGTTGATTCATTTCCCTACATCGGGCTAGAAAAAGGTTACTTTTGTAAAAGTGACATTCTATTTACCTTTGATATGTATCAGATATATCGCATGTGCCCCATGCAACTTTAAGTGCTTTAACTACTAAAAGCTGTAGGCAATATTTATTAACATATTTAGTTGAATTTAGCTAAGGGTGGAAAGCTTCAAATCTTTTATACAGACTTAGGTTTAGGTAGGAAGCTTAATACTAACTCAAAGTTTTTTAAATAACAAAAAAATATTCCTTGTTTCTAATTAAATGATGCTACAGAGAGATGATGAATGTTTGTGAGGGAGGTTTGTACACTGTAAAAGTGCCTATTCCATCAGTATGCACTGGTTACACTGGTGAAGAATGAGATACTACACCTTTATTAAAATGAATAGACTAGATATACAGATATCACCATGGACAGGTCTGAGAAACAAAATATTGAATCAAAAAGTAGAATATAAAAAAATATATATGATGTGCATGTATATTCATGTGTGTGTATATATGTATACATGTTTGCATATCCATATATGTTGTTCAGTGTGTGTATATGTGTGTATGTGTGTGTATACAGAGAGACAGAGACAGAGACAGAGACAGAGAGAGAGAGAGAGAGAGAGAGAAAGAGAGAGGAGGAGCGGGGAGGAAATCAGTCCTCAATCTTCATTATTCTCAGATTCTCTATTGGCTAACTCACCCACTAGCTAAAAATCAATACTCATGGTGCTTTCACGGTTCTTTGCAAACATGTGCAGAGCATCATTTGAGTTCCCAACTGAAGGTTTCTCAGCTGAAGTCAAACAAGGCAATGCTCCACCTTATTGTTTCAGCTGCCATCCTATACACAAGTATCCTTCTCACGATATATTTGGTGCCATGTTTTTTGCTTTGTTTTGTTTTTTACACGTTTGTGGTTTTTCCTGGTGGTTTTACAGTTTAAACCATTCCCAAGTGTGACTAAAGTGCCGTCTGGTGTTCCTAAGCATAAGAAGGCTATGATGTGCCTCATGGAGAAAAAATACATGTTAGATACATTCTGTTCAGGCATGAGTAATGGCCCCGTTGACTGTGAGTTCAATATTAATGAATTAACCATATACATTAAACAAAGTATCTTTAAACAGAAACACACATAAAACTAGGTTATGTAACAATTGGTTGACAAAAAAATGTTCCACTCTCATGAGTTAGGCTCACAAGAACCTAACTGAATAATGAGAAGCAGCCACAGATAATAGCACTTTGAAAAGTTTCCAAAGAATTCAAAACTAATTTATAGCATAAATGCATACAAATCTATCTAGAAATTATATAAAAGTATTGGCTGGCTATACAGTGAATTAATGATATGGTTGCCTAGAATAAACAGAGAAAGCAAACGGAACTGGAGAGGGGAAGAAAGTTTTACATGTAAGGTTGCCATTCTTTTTCTTAAAAAAAGATTATACTCCCCCAAAAGAAATAAATAGTGGTTGATTGTTCGGTTCCTACCCTGTGTGTCTTGGCCTTGACAAAAACGCTTGCAATCTGCCTTATAGGTCATTTATTTTGTAATATTTGACAATCAGCACATTTAATTCCCATTGCATCTTAGTCAAATTTAAGCCTCCTATTGATTTTCTTGTGCCACAAGAACAGTGACCATGTTGCTCCTGTGACGTGCCTCATGCTTTCTTCTCCCATGCTCGTGTGTCCTTTATAATGCCCTGCCTAGCCAAATACTAGCTGTTCCTCAAAGTTCGGCACAATCATCCCCTTCCCCCCAATCCACCTTAGTTTTGTAATAAGTAGTATTGCTCACTTTTGGCCATGTTCTTTTGTATCTTTCACATCCTGTTAGGAATCTTCCTTTTCCTATGAAAGTTGAAAAGGTCCTTGAAGGCAAAGAGCATGGCTTCTTCAAGTGAATTTTTTTCTTTTTAAGATACTTTTTAAATGTTTGTTTATTTTTGAGAGAGAGAGAGAGAGAGAGAGCGAGCGAGCAGGGGAGGGCAGAGAGAGAGGGAAACACAGAATCCAAAGGAGGCTCCAGGCTCTGAACTGTCGGTACAGAGCCCACAGAGCCTGTTGTGGGTCTTGAGCTCACCAACTGTGAAATCATGACCTGAGCTGAAGTTGGATGCTTAACCGACTGAGCCACCCAGGCGCCCCTTCAAGTGAAACCTTTAATAGATAATTACATTTCTGAAAACATGTACAGAAATTAAATATGTGAATATTTATGAATATATTTCCATGTATAAGGGAATTCCATTCCCACACAGCTAAATTTTCCGTCAATTTCCAAAACTATTTATTTATATTTTTTAAATGTTTATTTATCTTTGAGACACACAGAGAGAAACAGAGTGCAAGCAAGGGAGGGGCAGAGAAAGAGGGAGACACAGAATCTGAAGGAAGCTCCAGGCTCTGAGCTGTCAGCACAGAGCCCAATGTGGGGCTCAAACCCATGAACTGCAAGATCATGACCTGAGCCGAAGTGGGATGCTCAACTGACTGAGCCACCCAGGTGCCCCAAGACAATTCATTTTGAATAGTGTCTTGCCTTTAATAATTTTTAACTGTTTGATTATTATCCACATCTGTTTGTTCTTTTGAGGGTTACAGACAATGCTCTGAGTGCTAGGGACTCAAATAAAAACTAGACCAAATCTCTTCCATACTAATCTAGTGGAAGAGAGACTCTATACAGAGGCAAATATATTCATTAACTTTTCAAATTTATTGCTAAAATATTTATTGGACACCAAAGTACATACCAGCTTCTAAGTATCGGGGACACATAAGTGAGCAAAACCAGACAAAATATACTACCTAATTATAAGGATAGTATATAAGGAAAATGAACCAAACACACACACACACACACACACACACACACACACACACACACACACCACTCTCTGATAAAGAAGAACAAAGTTGGGAAATAGAGAATAAACAGTAAATAAAGAGAAAGGAACACTTAGATTGAGCTTTCAAAGCACATGACCCATCATGTACTCCAAAGGTGAAATGACCTTAAAGTATCTCAGAGACAGAAAGGGGTTCATGTAGATATAGTATCTAGAGTGAGAACGCTCTGGTATTAGAGTAGACGTATGGGCAGAAGCCGGATCAGTTCAGGGACTTAGAAGCTTGAATAAGAGGTTTGTTTGTATTTTAAGTTTAACGTAGAACCATTGGAAGTTTATGAGCAAGGAATTGATGTAACCTGGTCAAGCTTTATAAAAACAAAACAAAAACAAAATACAACTAAAATCTTATGTCTCAGAATAAATCATTAAGGATATAAGAATCAAATCGGTATCAGGAGGCTGCTGCAAGTGCAGGTGGGATGGGACAGTGGCTTGGGCAAGGAAAGAGTAAAGATGGACAAAATGCTAGAGGTATATTGGAGGAGAAAAATTACTTGCTTACAGGTATGACCTTGATGCAAAATCCTATGTGGTATCTGTTCCATGTTTTTGATTGGACTTGCTATGGGCTCCATGTTTTATTCTAGACTATTGGAGATATTTTAAACATCATTGGGTCTAATGGGATAGAAGTGCAGAGTGGAAAAGCCACTTAGATTATGGCTAAAAACACCTAGAAATGGGCCTCTTGTTTTGAATCCTTAAAACTGACAGAAGTTGGGATGCCTGGGTGGCCCAGTCAGTTGAGCATTCAACTCCTGATTTTGGCTCAGGTCATGATCTCACAGTTTGTGGGATTGAGCCCCACATTGGGCTCTGCATTGACAGTGTGGAGCCTGCTTGAGATTCTCTCTTTCCCTCTCTTGTTCTTCTCTCTGCCCATGCAATAGTGAGCTTATGGGCAGTCTCTCTCAGAAATAAATACACAAACCTTAACAAAAAAACTGTTAAAGTTAACTGGGTACATGTCTCTAGCACTATGCTAGTATCTTAACAATGGATATGTAGACAAAGAAAAAAGTAAGGGAATTTCTGTATCCCCAAGTCCATAAAACTTTCACACAAAAAAAGAATCTGCCTGAAAATATATCAAGTAGGTTCTCCTTTCCCACCTTCCCCACTTTTGTATTCATAAGAGCTCTTCTTCCACATCATAAAACAAAGGCATACCTCTAAGTGATGCTAAAGCTTACCATGGTTCATTATTTGAGGGGTACTAAACAAATGGACAATTTTAAATATTGGTATCTGGGACATCAGGGTTTTTTTTTTTAGTGTTTGAGAGACACACAGAGAGAGAGAGAGACAGAGAGAGAGAGAGAGAGAGACAGAGAGAGAGAGAGAGAGACAGAGAGAGAGAGAGAGAGCATGCGCATGTGCACGAGTAGGGGAGTAGGGGAGGGCAGAGGGGGAGGGAGACAGAATCCCAAATAGGCTCCGTGGTGTCAGCTCAGAGCCCAACACAAGGCTCCATCCTACAAACCGTGAGATCATGACCTGAGCTGAAATCAAGAGTCAGATGCTTAACTGACTGAGCCAACCAGGCACCCCTCTTTATTTTTTTTAATATAGGTACCAGAAACCTATAGAAGGTTCCCCTGTATGTATTTCTGCTAAAATACAAGGGCAGCATCATAAATGGGATCTTTTTGCATGGTTTGGCATTTTCTGAATTCACATATAGAGTGGGGGATAAGAGCAATGAGTGTTTTTAGTAAACAACCTCAAGTCTTGCTCCCCTCAGAGGAAGGTCAAACAATTTTTTTCCAGGGGAGTGTTCTATGAAAGCAAAACAAAGAAAATACCATTGAGAAAGACTGAAGTAGCTTATTTCACCTGCATTACAAACCCACAAAGTCTATCACCTAACTGTTCTCCTTCTTCCCTCCCCTGCCTTTTCTTAACCTCCTCTTTGTCTTCTTTCTCTTCTCCCCTCTTGTCTTTCCTCCCTTCCTTCTTCTCTTCCTTCTTCCCGTTTTCCTCTCCCTCAGATTCTAATTAGCTCTAATAATTAGGTTAACTGAGGTTGAGTATTTAGGACCACGTAGGCACCAACCAGTCAGAAAGATTACTCAACTGATGAGAACGACAGCAGCCTATACGTAAGACGTTTGAGAATTAATTAAATCTGTTTTGTATGGACCACTTTCCATATATTGAGTAAACAAAGATTGCATTTCCAAAGTTTTGAAGAAAATATTATTTAATGGACTTGGTAATATAAACAGTTTATCAAAAATAGTTTATTATGCTAAGTGAAATTAGTCAGAGAAAGACAAAAATCATATGACTTCACTCATATGAGGACTTTAAGAGACAAAACAGATGAACATAAGGGAAGGGAAACAAAAATAATATAAAAACAGGAAGGGGGACAAAACAGAAGAGACTCACAAATATGGAGAATAAACTGAGGGTTACTGGAGGGGTTGTGGGAGGGGGGATGGGCTAAATGGGTAAGGGGCATTAAGGAATCTACTCCTGAAATCATTGTTGCACTATATGCTAACTAATTTGGATGTAAATTTTAAGAAATAAAAAATAAAATTAAAAAATATTTTATTGGCAAGTGTTTTGAAATAACCCCATAAACTTTCTTAAATATTTCTTACTATATTGGCTTGAAATAGGTGCCTCTAGGTAAAAGAGTCAAAGTTATAATCAATAGTCATTTTACCACTTTAAATCTTTGTATTTCTCTCCAAATTTAGGAAATCATTATAATGACTGAGATTTTTAAAAAATATATCCTTTTACAAGCAATGTGGTTTCTATTTCTTTGCTGTTAACAAAATTGAAGGAATACATAATTGAATTGCTTGCTGATGTATAATTAAGAATAATTTTGGAAGGTGCCTGGGTGGCTCAGTCAGTTAAGCATCCAACTTTGGCTCAGGTCATGATCCCATGGTCTGTGGGTTCGAGCCCCACATCGGGCTCAGTGCTGACAGCTCAGAGCCTGGAGCCTGTTTCAGATCCTGTGTCTTTTTCTCTGCCCCACCCCTGCTGGTGCTCTCTCTCAAAAATAAATAAACGTTCAAAAATTTTAAAAAGAAGAATAATTTTTGATAACATGTCACTATTTGGTCTTTTTGGTCTTGGGGGATTTATTTTCAAAAGTTTTTTTTTTTTTAATTGGCATTACAATAAAGAAATTCCTTCAATTCTGATCTACTTGTCCATATGAGTGTTTCTTTGCAGAAACATCTAAAAAAATACACCAAAAGATGTAAAATTAATGTTGAGCCTGGTCTCATTTTTGCAGTAAGTGTTTTTCTTCTACAGATATCTAAACTCGTTAGAAAGAAATGACCTATTTATTTCATTAGATTACTTTCTTTAAAAAAATTATGTAATACATGTTTAGTAATTTGTCAAAGTCCCTAATATGTTTGTGTCATTTTGTTCAATTGTTAATTACAATTGTTAGGATGATTCAATATAAAAAAGAATTATTTAATGCTTAGAGACTTATGATAACAGGGAATTTAAAAAATAGATATTTTTGTAGCAGAAAAGCATGAATGTGTGATCAATAAATTCATTCAGGCATAAAAGATGATATATTAGGATGCAATTTTCTAAGAGAAGCAGAATGTGAACACCGGTTCAAGGAGGATACAGAGAGATGTAAAATTTATGGGTGCTAAAGAAAACCTTCTTGATGTGCTTTTATAAATTGCTGATGGTAGGTATCAAGTTACTATGGTATCTTGATTCCATGGACTACATTTTATTTTATTTTTTTAATTTTTATTTATTTTTCAGAGAGAGAGACACAGAGCATGAGCAGGGGAGGGGCAGAGAGAGAGGGAGACACAGAATCCAAGGCAGGTTCCAGGCTCTGAGCTGTCAGCACAGAGTCCGACGTGGGGCTCGAACTCAGGAACTGTGAGATCGTGACCTCAGGTGAAGTCGGATGCTGAACTGATTGAGTTACTCAGGTGCCCCTCCATGGACTAAATTTTAAAAGCATAGAACACTTTTTGAAATGTCAATATTTACAATTCACTAAGAATTTATCATTTGGAAATTTTAAAACTCATGATGAAATTCTTCAAATTTATCAGGGTAGATGAGCAGAAAAAGAGAAAAATATATATGTTGAAGGTCACTAGTCTTTGCTGTCTCTAAATCCAGAGTTCCATGTAGGTACACTACCTTCTTCTTAAAGAGGGTTCAGGGTGCAATAGCTCTTGAGGGATATATCCTTCACTATTGAAGACATACTCTAACATGTTTAAAAACAGTAGATTTGCAGAAAATTCCATGAGATGATAGGTTTTCCAAGGCAATGGATTTTAATTATGTGTATATGTATCTTACTAAGACATCTAGGGTACCTACTACCTTCTTCTCACCAGTTTATAATATGATGATTTTAATATAGTGCACAGAAGGCCTTCCTGGTGTTGATGATGGTGTCAAGGTCATTGCTGTCTAGGTTGTAATAGAAAAAGAACACTACTGATGAATCCCTGAGTCAATAGGATACTATTAAAGTAAGTTCTGCCTGGGTGAAATATGTTCTGCCTGGATTAAATTAACTCTAAAATTAGGAAAAAAATTCATATGCCAGATCAGTAACTTCATATTAAGTTCTAAGGGATTTATTAATTTGCTCCATTAGGGCAATCATATATGGAACACTCATTTCAGTTGAAGCCACCACTTGATTAAGTTCCCTATAATCTTATTATTTTGAGAACTGTCAATCATACGTACTAGAAAAATCCAGAAAATAAATGAGAATTTATTTGAAATTTTCATCTCTGTATCATTCAATTCTTCTAAGATACCTTTGCATTTGCATCAAGGTTGAAATATTTCTTTTGATTTGCTATTTCAGTAAGGAGGAAACTCTAATGACTTCAACTTGCATAATTGCTGTATTAGCCCATATGTTAAGTTCATGAAACTATGTTTCTGCCACTTGCCAAGGCTCTTTCTTATCACCAAAAGCACAGGAACTGATGAAGTGACCAGAGGGATGGCCAGAGTCCCTCTGGACATATCATAAGGTGAGTGAGAGCTTTATCAACAAGTCTTAAACCCCCATTCTTACTGACACATTGCTGTTATTTTGAGCCTCAATCAGTGTTCTGCCATTTCTAAGATTCAAAAGTGTCCTTTTCAGTGAAGAGTTACCCAGGCCAATGGTCATAGGGAAGTTTAAAAGGCTGTGAGATACACATTAGCTCAGGACTAGGAATTAGGAGGAAGGGTCTGGTTCTGCCGCCCTGTAACCCAAATTGGCCCTTTGTTCTCTGGATTCATGAACTGTTGATTTTGTCCCTGGCAAATCCTTGATTGGTTAACAAGAGAGATCTCTTGATGCCAGACTATACCCTTGACCCAGGTTATCACATCCATACTGCTGCTTTTATGACTGTGCCCACTTTGTTAATGGCATTTAACTGTTAGCACTTGGAGACCGAAACCCAGACTCATTCCACTAAACTGGAGATCAGAAATCAAAAATATTTTATAAACATTCCCGGTTTACAGAAACCAGGAGACCTCTGTTTAAAAGATTCTGATAAATTGTTTCACTTGATCAAAAGGAAAGGAGGTCTGGAATTAGTCATGAGACATGGTGAGATGCTGAATATTCTGAGATCTAATCCAGAATTTCTTTCTTTTTTTTTTTTTTAAGTTTATTTATTTTTGAGACAGAGAGAGACAGAGCATGAACGGGGGAGGAGCAGAGAGAGAGGGAGACACAGAATCTGAAGCAGGCTCCAGGCTCTGAGCCATCAGCCCAGAGCCTGACGCGGGGCTCGAACTCACGGACCGTGAGATCGTGACCTGAGATGAAGTCAGACGCTTAACCGACTGAGCCACCCAGGCGCCCCTAATCCAGCATTTCTATTACCTGTAATCCTTGGATACCTTACCCGGTGCCACTCAAAGGCTTTCCCGTCATTGTTTGGTTCTAATTGTGTTGCAAATCCAAAAAGTATTTTAATCCCTGACAAATGCTCAAACAAAAGCGCATGAATCCAGAACCTCTGCTGAGCACACATACGTCAAGTCAGTCCAATCCCAAATTACTTTTTGTTGATTTCTCCTGTTTGATTTCTACCCAGAAAAATCCATGCCCATATATTTAACTCAAATTGTTGATAGGATATATTGATAAATTCCTCTAATTTATTCTAAATGCAACTTTTTCTTCTTCACTCATGTCTTCATTCAACATTCAGGCCAAAATGTTTTGATTATAATTACTAATGAGTCCTAGCATGTGGGAACAAAGATTAAATCTCTTCCACTTAATATGGGTGATGTTTCAGTGGTTGGGCCATTCCTGGGCTTGGTAAGTTCTATGGATTCTTCCATATAGCCTTGTTCTGATTGTTGGGATCTCACTATTTTCTGATAAATGCCTTACAATATTCATATGATCAATTAATATAGGCAACAGAGCTGACTTAGTTGTGACATAAAATGAAAGTTCGGCATTTCATAGAATTCATTTCTGTATATTACCCATATATCATCCTCAGTGTGTACATGGATCCAGCTAATTACATGATCAGTTAAATCATTTTCCTATTGCCTCTGCTGCTAATTTCTCATCTGGGAATCTGGGTTGGCAGAAGATGTTGTCTCACCACTTCTGCCTTATGTCAGCCCAATAACCAGTTTCATACACCTATATATCTCTGAGCATCTTTTCTCAAAAATCCAAGCAACAGAAAACAACTCTGAAACACACACCCATGCACACACACACACAGGGATAGCTCACAGCATCTGTGAAAGAGCTAGACTGTCTAAGCAGCCAGTCAGTTGGGTTAATACAACTGTGGGTAGATTGTCTTCTCTATGTGTGTGTCTATATAACTCCTGGTATCTTTGGGGGTCTCAGGTTACTATTTCAGTTTATTTTTTAATTGGTTTGCTGTATTTGTGATTTATCATGGAGCAAACAGTAAGAGACAGAGCGTGCATCCTGAGAATAAAGGATTTATACAACTTTTCCCATCTCTCTAATTTCTCTGATGACACCATGGTTGAGTTCTCTTTTGCCCTCTTTCCTCTTTAGGTTATTCTGGGGTTCTTCTGAAGAACAATCCACTTCTTTTTTGATGGCCTCTTCTTTCACTTGAGTAGGATTTCAAGGTGTTCAGGTATGTGTTTTCTTTCTAACTTCAAGAAATTTTCTACCATTTAGTTTGTCAATGAGACCTGTCCTGACTTTGAAGCACAGTTATGGATTCATTTTATTTGTATATTTCTTCTACTGTTTCACTGAAGTATTGTTAAGGAGTTATAGGTGTATTTGTCTGCCATCTTAAATTAGATATTAAGACAAAAAATACTTTAAATCCTGCTTAGTTGCTAAGGAATGAGTTCACACTTCATACATGTGATCCTGCGGTTGGTTAATCTTTTCTCCTATTTTGAAGATTCTAAAACCAAGGATAATAATCCCAAACACCTTTCACCTAAACAAGAATATATTTATTAGATTTATCAGAAAAGGATTAAATTAGGGCAGTAAGACTATTATCATCAGCCCCAGGGAATCTTTGCTGAAGAAAACTCCTCATGATTACTTATAACTAAAAACCAGAAACCAATTATCTGGGCTACAGAGGTCCACATCCTGGAAAAGAGTAGTATGAGGCTGTGGGTGTTAAAGAGCTCTGAAAGAGGCTACGTGATGTGCAAGACAGCATCAAATGTAAGTGAGAGACAATGCTGAAATAATAGAGACATTTATGTCAAAGAATGCTTTATAATGCAAGGAAGGTAGTTTACAAGGGGGGTTATTAAAGAAACAAAGTAATGGGGCTTTTAAAGAGGAGTATTACAAAAGAGAAAAGAGAGTAAAATGTGCTTGTTTCAGAAGTGATCACTTCCACAGTGTGTTAAGGATTCTATTTGTGGGCACAAGGCATGGGAGACCATGAAAAACTGGAGGTGGAGGATGAACCTTGTTCAGGAAGTTTAAGTATGAATAAGAAGGAAGAGTTAGAATAATGGCTGGTGGAAGGCAGGGTGACAAGGGAGGGTTCAATTATTTTTTAATTTAAAGGTATTTTTAATTTTTATGTGAAAGAGGAGAAATTGCAAAATTTAAAGACTTCTGGTTTGTCTTGATGATCAGAACTGGACACATTTTGGAAAGAATTATAAAATATCCGAGTGATTCATTCTTAGAGACACAGAAGTTTCCACCAGTTGGCATAAGTTCACCAAAAACAGATATAATTATCTGTAGGTCTTTTTTGAAATTTCTACTAAATCAGTGTAGAACTAGTTCAATGTCACAGGCATAGCACCGAGATATTGGGGAAGTAATATTCATTAAATACCAAGTAGGTGCCAAGTGCCATGATGGGCACTATCACCTTACTGAGGGATGCATTTTGTGTTGCCAAAGACTTGGGATTAGAGGTCCTTTAAAGTCCCTTCCACGTTTAAGATTTTATAATTTTCTTTTTACCAGTGAACCTATATGTTCTTCACAAAATTGTACTCTACACTTAGAATTAGGCACAGCCATTAACTAATCATTATTTGTTAGAATACAGGTTCACCTGAGAAGACGGTGCTATGTGCACATCTATGCACAGTATGCATTTTCTTATAATTTTTTTAACATCTATTTTTGAGACAGGGAGAGACAGAGCATGAACAGGGGAGGGTCAGAGAGAGGGAGACACAGAATCTGAAGCAGGCTCCAGGCTCTGAGCTGTCAGCACAGAGCCCGATGTGGGGCTAGAACTCATGGACCACGAGATCATGGCCTGAGCCGAAGTCGGCCGCTTGACCGACTGAGCCATCCAGGCGCCCCTACAGTATGCATTTTTAATAAAAATTTACGTAATAGTTCAAAGCTTCAAATGACAGGAAAACAAATGTGATTAGGCTGCTACACTTGTTCCTAGTTCTTCACTGATTCCTCATGATTTTTATTTATTTTTTAAAATTTATTTCTCTTGAAAGAGAGAGAGAGACTGTATGCAAGCAGGAGAGGGCAGAGAGAGGGGGGAGAGAGAGAATCCCAAGCAGGATCCCCATGGTCACCCAGAGGCTGATGTGAGGCTCAATCCCACAAACCATGAGATCATGACCTGAGCCAAAATGAAGAGTTGGACAGTCAACCAACATACCCACCCAGACACCCCCATTTTTAGTAAAACCCACATTTAAAATGACTTAAAGCCCTAGGGACACCTGGGTGGTGTAGTCATTGGAGCGTCAAACTTTGGCTCAGATCATGATCTCGTGGTTCATGGGTTTGAGCCTCGTGCTGGGCCCTGTGCTGCCAGCTCAGAGCCTGGAGCCTGCTTCACGTTCTGTGTCTCCCTCTGTCTCTAACTTTCCCCCACTCGTGCTCTGTCTCTCTCTCTCTCTCTCTCTCTCTCTCTCTCTCTCTCAAAAATAAAAAACATTTGAAAAATTAAAATGACTTAAAGCCCTGAAGCATAACTCCTTATATGTTTGAAATCCCTACTAAAGGTCATAATTTTAAAGCCAGATTCTGCTAATTTACCCCCCCCCCCCCGATGACACAGGATGGCTGAGAAGAGGTAAAAAGGCTATTACTTTGCGAAGCTGTTAATACATGATCATTCCTTTTTTTATTCTAGCTTTGAGATCCAATTGACATAATATTGTGTACGTTTAAAGGTGTACAGTGTGATGATTTGTTACATGTATATAATGTGAAATGTTCATCGCAATAAGTAGTTAACCCATCCTTCACCTCAATTAACTGCTGTTGTTATGGTGAGAACAATAAAGATCTACTCCCATAGCAACTCCCAAATATAGAATATTGTCAACGGTAGTCACCATGCTGTGCCTTAGATTCGTGGAATTTACTCATCTCGCAGCTCAAAGTTCATACCCTTTGAACCACATCTCCCCATTTCTCCCACTGCTTAAGGGCCATCCTGTTTCTAGGAGTCTGGCTTTTTTAGATTCCACATAATATGTGATATCATATAGTATTTGTATTTCTCTGATTTACCACACTTAGTATAATGCCCTCAATGTCCATCTATGTTCTCACAAATGGCAGGATTTCCTTCTTTTTTATTGCTGAATATCCCTCTCTGTATATAGATCTAGAGACATACCTGTCTTTCTATCTACCTATCTATCTACATACATATCACCCTCATCTTCTTTATCCACTCATCCATAGACTGAGGACACTTAGGCTGTGGCTGTTGTGAATAATGTAGCAATGAACGTGGGAGTATAGATCTCACTCTTCAAGATAGTGATTTCATTTCCTTTGGATATATACCCAGAAGTAGGATTGCTGGGTCATATAGTTCTATTTTTAATGATTTTAGGAGACTCCATGCTGTTTTCCATAGTTATTGTATCAATTTACATTTCCACTAACAGAGCACAAGGGTTCCCTTTTCTCCACAACATTTGCTATTTCCAGTCTT
Source organism: Lynx canadensis (assembly GCF_007474595.2). Lineage (NCBI taxonomy): Eukaryota > Metazoa > Chordata > Mammalia > Carnivora > Felidae > Lynx > Lynx canadensis. Next base: position 32,797,840 of record NC_044316.2, on the reverse strand, counting down.
TTCGATAAACAACATTCTACCAGGTATGAGGTGATATCTAATTGTTGTTTTGATTTGCCTTTCCTTGATGACTGGGGTGTTGAACATCTTTTATCAAGCAAATGGCCTTGTTGACCATTTGTAGGTCTTCTTTTGAAAAAAGGTCTATTCGGTTCCTTTGCCCATTTTTCAATCAAATTGCTATTGTGCTATTGGGTTATAGGAATTCCTTATATATTTTGGATATTAACCCCTTATCTGATAGGTGTTTTGCATATGTCTTCTCTGATTAGACAGATTGCCTTTTCTTTTGTTGATTGTTTCTTTTGTTGCACAGAAACTTTCAGTTTGATGTACAGAAGCTTTTTGTATTTATTTTTGCTTTTCTTGCTCAAGTTTGGGGTCATAACCAGAAAAATCATTGCCAAGACCAATATAAGGAGCTTTTTCTCTATGTTGAAATGTACGAGTTCAGGTTTTATAATTTCAGGTTGCTGAAGTTTAAATGACTCCTACGCTCCCCAAGAGCATTGTGTACATGCATACGTGTGTGTGTGTGTGTGTGTGTGTGTGTAAGCTAAATGTTGAACTTTGCATGGGGATGAGAGTCTCCAACTCTGCCATCTTGGCAAGCGTCTTGAGAATTTCTCTTAAACTGTCTTATTACTTTTTTTAAAAATGAGAACTGCATTAGGAAGCTATATACCTATTTTCTCAATTAATGGTCTATTTGCACAATAGGGTAGCAATGAAACTTCAACTGCAAATTGATGCCAATCGCTGGCACAGATCCTCTGATCTACCTTTTACTGGCTTCTAGTAAAGAATCACAGATGAGAAGCATAGAGAAGGATGTTAAAAGAGAGAGAGAGTGCAACAGCAGACCACTGGCTTTCTTTGCTGCCATACAAAAAAAAAAAAATACATTCAGATGGCGGAGTCCATGTTCTCTCTCCAGCACTGAGAGGTTGCATGGGAACTAGCTATAGCAGTGAATTTACATTTTCTTAACACTTCCAGTTAAACAAGTTGTTGCACATCTGTGTGGGTTGTGGGGTGTGTCTGTGTGTGTAATGAATGATTTGAATTGGAGAAGCGGATAATAGTAATAATAAATGTTTTATAATACATGTGGAGTTCCTAGATGGTATAATGGAAATGTATAGCTACAATGATTTGCAAGGATATATTTTAAGTTGACTAATAAGTGATTCTTATAGAAATGACTAAGGTGTAATAATGGGGGATATCAAACAATGAGACATTAAATATTGTGAAAGTCGAGCATGTTTTAACACAGGGAACTAACATTATCTACATATAGCAGTGCCAGACTCTGGGCTTGTGGCTTTATGTTTATACTACTATAAACCTAACAACCTGGGAAAGTCGGTCATGGCATTATTTTTATGGGATTAATTTTCTGAAGCACAGAATATTTAACTGTTTTTCCAATATTATTTGCCTAGTTTTAAAAAAAGGTGTATCCTGATTTGAACCCTGAAATAAGCCTCAAAATTCACACTTTTCATTTTGCAAGGCTACTAACACTTGCACTTTGTCAGCTTGGGGAGGAATAATATGCTCTATAATTGTGAAAGGGACATCCACAGCTCTGCTGGTTGTGAATCATTGCTGATGTTGAAGACTTTGTTCTTATCCCTTTCAGTTATTTACAGGATAATAAAGGCACAGGCATGGGTCTGTTCATCAAAATTCTTTGCCTGAGATTTGCAGACTAAATGATATGTAAATATGGAGTGCTTATAACTGAGTGGTGTCCTAACCTCGGTTCTTAGCTGCCTTGTTATTGTTGACTTGTTCTTAGTAGTTTTTAGAGCTGGTTACTTCTACAATCTCTCCTAGTACAATAGTAATAATAACCAACATTTTTTGAATGTTTACTATACCAGGCACCATCTGAAGTTATTGATTCAATTAATCATCATACTAACTATGGCTTCCTGTCTTCAGGTAAGTGAAGCACACCTCCACATTTTCTCATGCAGAATCTTAACCGATGTACTTTTGCTCTCTTCCCTGACCTCTTCCACCTTGGTGTATGCAGAAGCATCTAAGAACTAATTGTATTCTTGTGAACCACTGGGGTGGGATGCTATTTAATCTTTTACTTTAGATATGGATGTCAGTTTGCAGAAGCTTGGGTGAAGGATACATATTTACTAGAATTTCAGCATTCTTATTGTGCCATTTTTTTGTCAATTATCAGACAGTTCAAGCACACATAAATATACAGATTTACCCACCACTACTAGTTATTTCACATTATCTATAATCTCACCTTTTATTTAAAGGAACAGTGGTTTAGAGATAGAGCCAAAGCCCCATCCCTCCAATCATTTTCCAGCCTTCCTCCTCTACATCTATTCTTTATTTGTGCAGATCATCCTATATTTTTGTATTTTTATGACAGAGGCATGTCTTTTAAAACTTGATATAAAAGAGATCATACCATTACAGTCATTTTGCGATTTGCTGTATCACTAGAATTCTATTTCTAAATTTCCCCGTGTTTTTTACATCAAGCTAACATTTTTAATTGCAAAAAAAGTATTATACATAAATCATAGTGTACTTCTTCATTCTCTTGCAGAAAAAGTCATCTCACCAATAACATCTTGCCATTAAACATTAATATCCCTGGACATATGCTCAAAAAGGTCTCTAGGGAAACAAGAAATAGAACTGCTTTATCAGAGAATATGCATGTATTCCCCTTGTAGAGATTTGCTCAATAGTTCTCCAAAGTGGTGGTACCAATGCATACCCTCCATCAGCAATGTCAAACAGTCTCAATTTCCACTTGTTATTGTTAAAATTAACGTTTAATTAAAAGTGTTAACAGTACCATGGAAGTAAAATGGCAGGATGTTTAGTACGCAGTTTCCCGATTATGAAAAACATTGAGTATCTTTCCAGTTCTTTCTTAGAAATGCAACAGTGTTTCTAGGGAAGTTACCTATTTACCTATGTGACTAGTTCCTTTCTATTGACTGGGATCATTTAGGTTTTGCTTTCCTTTATATATTCCGTTCAGGAATCATTTGTTACTCACATGCTTTGCTAGTACTGTCTCTCTCCACTTTACTGATGGTGTTATCATATGGAAACATTAATTTTAAATGTAGTCACTTACAAAATATTTCACTTATGTCTTTTGTCATATGTCAAAATCATCTCAATTATCAAGCACTCATTCCCACACCTTACTCATCTATTTCTTATTAGGTTTTTTTATCTATTTATGTACTGAGACCATTTTTCCATTAATTTAAACTTTTCAAGCTATTAATGCCTAATAATCTAAGTCCTTATTCTTCAGAGTCTTGATTTTTTGCTCTACAATTCTATATGTATTTTAGGATTAACTTGCCAGTTTTATTTAAACATAACTCGTTTGCTTTATAATATTATATTAATTGGAGATCAAAAAACACCATTATGATATTGAATCTTTCTGTCCATAAGTAAGATACTTCAATTTATTTATGGTTTCTATATAAAGTTTTAAGTTTGTTTTTTTATTTAATTAGAGCAAGAGAGAGAGAGAGAGAGAGAGAGAGAGCGTGCATGAGTGGGGTAGGGGCAGAGAGAGAATCCCAAGAAGCCTCTGTGCTGTCAGCTCAGAGCCCAATGTGGGGCTGGAACTCACGAAACAGGAGACCTTGACCTAAACCAAAATGGAGAGTCTGATGCTTAACGGGCTTACACCCAGGCACCCCTATAAAGTAGGTTTTTTAGTGAAGTATAGCTGACACACAATGTTATATTAGTTTCAGGTGTACAACAGTGATTTGACAATTCTATACATTACACAATGCTCACCATGATAAGTGTATGGAGTAGTTTTATGAAAGCATTTGAAAAGTATACAATTGAATAAATGGACAACCCTGCTAAAAAGTAGTCATTATGCACTAAAATGAATCTAAGATATAAAGGCAAGAAATTTAAAACTAAATAGAATTTTAAAACCGGAAAACAGCCGTTAAGTTCTCCTTGTGGTTCACAAGAGCTTTTACAATATATATGGATAGTTAGAAATGCTTATTTTTGAACTTTTTGATGTCAGACAACTCCATTAGTGCAGGAGACATAGTTTAAAAATTCAGGAAGACTTGGTCAAACAAGGGCAGTAGTTATATAATAAAAGAAGTCAGAAATTTAAAACAAAACCTGAGAATTAACTGTAAGTACTTAAGAAGAAAATATTTCAATCCATTATAGGAATCAAAGCCTTCGAATAGTCATTTTGGGCCATTTCATTATTATGAACAATTGGTCATACTGTCTATATCTTTCCCACAATTTCATCTAAAATTGTGTTCATTTCCTTGTTCATGTCCCACACTGTAAATTTCTTTGCAATCTATCTCCTCTTATCTCAATTCCCCATTGCTCTAGCCTTCTTTCTTCTCGCCTGAAAGTATATGGCTTCCTTTCCTTCCAAACATTTCCACTGCGCCCCTTTGGGACCCCCATTCTGTGGTAAACACAATCCCATACATTTTCAACTTTTGACTAAGAGTGCGTACCATTAAAACCTGTCTCTTATTTGAAGACACCATTTTCTCTGGAATACACTTTATTACAACTTCCAGTATTGCCAGTACTTTGTGGTTTTTACTGTATTTCGTATATCAGTCTCCCCTTTTTTATTAAGGTATAGTTGACATATAACATATCACCAAGCAGGCGAAAGACCTGTACACTGAAAACTAGAAGATATTTATGAAAGAAATTGAAGACACAAGTAAATGGAAAGATACTCTGTACTCATGAGAGAATACTGTTACAAGTTCCATTCTACCCAAAGTAATCTATAGATTTAATGCAATCCCCATCAAAATTTCAAAGGCATTTTTCACAGGAATAGAACAATCTTAAAATATGCATAGGACAACAAAAGACCGTGAATAGCCAAAGCGAGCTGGAGAATGAATACAGCTGGAGGCAATCATCCTCCCCAATTTCAAACTATATTACAAAGCTATAATAATCACAGGGCACATGGGTGGCTCAGTCAGTTAAGTGTCCAACTTTAACACAGGTCATGATCTCATGGTTCACAAGTTTGAGTCCCATGTCAGGCTCTGTGCTGACAGCTCAGAGCCTGGAGCCTGCTTCTGATTCTGTGTCTCCCTCTCTCTCTCTGCCTCTCCCCTGCTTGTGCTCTGTCGCTCTGCCTCTTAAAAATGAATAAATGTTAAGAAAAAAAAATCAAAGCTATTGTAATGAAAACAGTATGGTATTGGCATAAAAACATAGATTAATAGAACACGATAGAGCGCCCGGAAGTATGCCCACACATATATTGTCAATTAACTTATGACAAAGGAACCAAGAATACACAATGGGGAAAGAAGTCTCCTCAAAAAATGGTGCTGGAAAAACTGGTCCGCCATATGCAAAAGAACAAAACTGGGCCACTATCTTACACCACACACAAGAACTAACTCAAAATAGATTAGGGACTTGAAGGTCTGTAATGGCCAGAAAACCATAATACTCCTAAAGGAAAACATACGCACTAAGGTCCTTGATATCAGTCTTGATGAGGATCTTTGTTAATCTAACACCAAACACAAGCAATAAAAGCAAAACTATAGACAAGAGAGACTATATCCAACTAAAAAGCTTCTGCACAGCAGGAGATCTGTGAATATGAGAAAATACGTGCAAGTCATATGCTTAAAAAGGGATTAATACCCAAAATATATAAAAAACCATATAACTCAATAGTAAAAACAAACTGATTAAAAAATAGGCAGAGGATCTTCTATTTTCTCCCAGTCTATTAGGACCTTCTTGTATTCAGTTTTTCTCCAACCAGACTAAAACTAGAAGTCCGTTACTCTACTCTCTTGCCACCATTCCCAGATTTTAAACCTATGTTTCACCTAGATACACCTTATAAAACTTTCAACTGAGTATCAATTTTCAGCTTTGAATCAACTTACCTTCTCTCTCATATCCTCACATGCCTTGAATACCTGGGAAAATAAGCATGCTTATAAGCAATTACCTGCTCTAGAGATTCGTATTCTTCACCTCAGGTCCTCACACAACATAGAATTCCACCATGTGTTCACGTTAGCCCTTTTTCCAAAAGAGCAGTTACTGTAAACCTTTTCCAGTGTCTTTAAAACTCCAATGCTACCCGTCCATTTTCAGCAGATAACTTTGTTACCCATTACAGATATGTATGATTTTATATACATATATGTAACCAACGTTCATCGTTATAGCAGTTTCAAGTGTCCAACATAGCAATTCAACATCTGCACATACTGTGAAATGATCACCACAGTTAAGTCCAGTTAGCATCCATTACCATACACAGTTCCAATTTTTTGTTCTCATAAGACCTCTTAAGATATACTCTTTTACCAACTGTCAAATATGCAGCATCTGCTATAGACACCACATCCCAATGAACCATTCACTCCATAACCAGAAATTTGCACTCCTTAACTCCCCATCCCCATCTTGACTGGGTTTCAACATCTTTAACTTACCTGCAGTTTACTCTTTTTTTTTTTTCCTTTCTTCTATGACAATGAAGAGGTAGCTTCATTTCTCTAATCCAGTGGTTCTCAAACCTAACGTACACTAGAAGGTAGCTGATGGCTCAGGAAAGCAGATTGATTGGCCCCACACCCAGCAATTCTGAATTAGCAGGTCTTGGAGGTGGGGCCTGAGAGTTTGTGTTTTTAACAAGACCCAGGTGTTGCTGAAGCTGCTTCTTCAGAGACCACAGCTCTAAGGTAATTCTTCACTAGAATCATATCCCTCTTTGCCCCTTCTGAGAGAATGTTTCTTCAATACCCCAATCTTTCCCAATTCTTCCCACACTTTCCTTTTTTATTGGCTTCTTCCCAGTAGCAGTCATACATCCTCAAGTCACCTTTATCTTATAAAGAAAAGAAACAAAAAGCTCCTTCATGCTCACATTCCTCCAAGTTACTTTCCTACCTGCTTCTCCTTTTCGCAACTACACTTAGTGAACACATGCTTCACAAATGTTAATATTTCTTAATCTACCTATCAGCCTACCCAAAGCAGGTTGTGACATCATACACGCACTCTTTGCTGAAGTTACCAAAGAACTAATTACCAGACAACCCAGTGAGCACTTCCCAGTTCTCATAGTCATCAGAGTATTAGCACTTACTTGCTTCTTTCTTGAAACACTTGGCCTTAACTTTTCTGATTTTCCTCCTTTTTTCTCCCCTCAGGTTAATCTTCCTTTGGAATTAGCTAATGTCATTGCTTCACTTCTTACTCTGCAAGCATTGCATGGTTTTCTATTGTTATTTATATGCTGAAGTCTCAAAATTGAGGCTGGATCTCTCTCCTTCCTGCAGCCTGCCCATGGGATCAGTGGGATTGCCTTTCCTAAAGGGGATATATAGGCTTGTACTCTCACAGGTGGATGAAACCCCACCCAGAGAAATGAGAGGGGGGAAAACCATATGGAGTCCTAAAGAAGATAGGTTTGAGGATCTGGGAAGATGAGAGGTTCTCGTTTAATCAAAATGAAATGGGGTTGCCTGGGTGGCTCAGTCAGTTAAGTGTCCGACTCTTGGTTTCAGCTCAGGTCATGATCTCATGGTTTGTGAGTTCAACCCCATATTGGTCCTGCGCTAACAGCACGGAGTCTGCATAAGCTTCTCTGCCCCTCCCCAGCTCTCTCTCTCTCAAAATAAATAAACATTTAAAAAATGAAATGGGAAGGACATCACAGTAAAGTGTAAGAGCATGAGTTTGTCATAATTCTTGAAACACTTTTAGGTGATTTTTATACTCTGAGGCAGAAAATAGTAAATTATTAATGACACCAATCTGATTTTGTAATTCTCTATTGCCTTGCCTGAGCTCATAGATGCAGGTGGGATCACTGATGACTCAGCTCCATTTGAGGGTAAGGTTTTGAAAACCAGGTTCAAAGAAATAAGTGAGTGACAGAGTAAATAAAAGTCTTTAAAGTGAGGTGACAATAATTTTGATTCATAGATTCTAAGCTTGGCAAAAGTGAAGACTATCAAAGAGAAGGTTAAAGAATAGAGAGAAAATATCAGAGTAATAAACTTATGAATTTAATGACTATTGCATTAGGCTGCTTGGGCAACTCAGAAGACAGAAAGTTGTGGTTAAGGACTAAGTGACTTCATGATTTGAGGTAGTTACATGGAATGGGAAAGGACCTTAAAAGTATATTGGAATGGAGGAAAATGCAATTTTAGAGGGCATCTGGGAGCTCGATGCCAGGTGTTAGATTTCCATCAAACAGACCCAGAATGATGACAGAAATTGCAGAGGATACAAATACTAGAAATGAAATACTAACATGTTCAATAAATGAGGGACAGTCACGGTGGTAAATAGGTCTGCAGATGATTGCTATTAAGAGCCCAAGTGAGTTATAACGAGATGAGACTCAAAGGAACAAGGTTTTTGCTCAGGTGAGAGTATTTAACTGCCCAGAAACAGCAATTGGGAACTTGGAGAACCCTAACTTTACTTCTAGGTCTTTAGATAAATAGAGTGTAAGAAACAAAAGACCCAACTTAACGTCATGGAAGGAAAGTGGTATCTTCGTGAAACTCTAGGTTTAAGTCACATTGAGATGGAAGGAACCTTTGAAGAAGAGGATGAAAATATAAAGGATTAAATGATCATTGGATACAATGAGTCAAGCAAAAGAGTTTGAGAGTGGAGAGAAGGTTTGGTTGATAAAGGGAATATAAGGAGTAGTATTGGGATGAGAATTGGGAGAATTTAGGGTATAATAGATGACAAAACTGGTGTATATTTTTGGCATAATTCACAGGGACATAAGACTTGGTGGGTACAGCTTTGAGGGAGTCGTGTAGCAGGGACAGTACTAAATATAAGGTTTTAGTGATTCGCTGCATGTAGGATTAGACTTCGGGCCCCGTATGGCTCCTGCTACAGGCTTCATGCAGGACATGCATCAAGGAAAGTTTCCTTCTTCATACCCGTGTTCTCAACCCCATCATATTCCCAGTTATTCTTTTTTTACTTTGTTTCCATGGAAATGCAGTTTAGAATGTATTATAATAATAAAGGTCACATGAATCCCATATCATTTTAAATGGTGTTCCAGCTGGTATTGTAACCATTTTTTTTAGCAAGAAGGCTGATGTGGCTTATTTTGTAAGGGGCTACTTGTTTCATTTTCCACTGTGCCTGAGACAACCCCCATGACAATAAACTGCAATAGGCTGTAATATTTCCAAACTCAGGTCACCAGTGTAGTCATTTAAACATAGAAAGTTGAGTGATTTTTCTTCCAAGTTCAGAAATTCTCCAAATTCAATATGACACAATACTCAATTTAAGATATTAACCAGCCTATAAAGCTATCATCTTTGATAGGTCTATATTTTCATATACTCATTAAAATAATTATACTAAAGCCAAAGTATTAAAAAGTTGATTAACTATATAGAATATGCATAAATTTGAAATCTGTACAGGATTTAGTATGGCTCGCAGAATGATCAAGGAATCTAACACTACACATATCAAGTGTGAAAAGGCACAGAGGGTTGAAATGATGCATTTTCAGTAGAGCCAACTAGTCAAATAGGTTTATTCTCTGGAGTATTGCAATTCACTTGTTATTTTATGCTTCTCAATAGAGTTCTTTCATTTTCTTTCCCTCCATCCCTCATTTTTCTCTCCATATTCCTGATTCTTTCCTTTCTTGGCTGTGTATTTCAACTTGAGTGGAAGACTGTTTCAAAAACATTTCAATTGTACATTCTGGTCAAATCTATCGGTTGCAGTTAGAATCAGTAGAGGCTAGATTCTGGCCACAGTTTGGCCTCTTGGTGCAGTGTGGCAGAACGTAATAAGGGCTAATTTTGAATCAGATAGACCCAGGGTTTGATGCCAGCTCTGTCATTCATTAGCTGTGTGATACTGGCAAATTATTTGAACTTTCATAATCTCAAATATAAAGTTTCCTTATTGGCAAATGAGAGGATGATACTGGCTACAAAGTGCTACCACAAGGACTCCAATGAGAGATTTCATGTAAAATTTCTTGCATAGTGTCTAAGTGTGTTCAAAAGATAACTATCACCTGACCACTTACGACAATACCCTTTCTCTTGTGTAGAAACCATCACTCAGCCATGTAAGCAAAGGTTACATTGTTCAGCTCTCTTCTATTCAAAATACAGTGAACAAGAAACTTCAGGTAAGAGGCTTCCTCTGAAACAGAGGTTTATCTTCATTTTTATCTGGAAAATACTCAAATACACAAGTCTCTAGAAATAGTAAAACTTCATAGAAAACCAAATTAGAGAATTAAATTTGCCTGTGAAATCATTTAATGAAAAAGAAGCATTTATTAGAAGTGAGGGTATGAAAAATGACAAGGCCAATCAATGCTTGTTGAAGCATATCTGAGATGGCTTTTGATCATCACTGGAGAAAGATGTGTGGATATGGCAGAATCTCTTCAATCCAAAACTGGATGGGGACAACAAGCTTTCGGGAAGAGCTGTACTTACAGGTTTCTGAATGGATGGATAATTAACTGATTAACTGATGGACTAAATGACTGTTTAGTGCCCCAAATATTCAAGGCACTGACTAGGTAGTCACAGCATTATATCATGCCTCAGGTTATCCTCACCAAAACCTGATGAGTCAGTAATACCCTTATTCATTAAAACAAAACAAAACAAAAAACCCTTAAGCTCAGAAAGGGTTTACATATTGCCTGTATCACAAAATTAGAAATAAGTAGAACAGAGATTCACCTAGGTCCTCTGACATCCACGAGAAACGATTCCTCTCTTTACCAAGACAGCAAGACAAGAAGGACAAGTTCAGACATGATAAGCTACTACTTTCTTTGCAGAGATTAAGATCAAAAATATTCAATACATAAGCATAAACAGTAAATAACTAAACTGGATGAATTAATAAGCAAAAACTGGAGGTAAAGCACCAATTTGAGGCTTCCATGGCAAAATATATCCTTTTATCTTGCTCAATGGCATATTCTCTTCTAAGCATATATAAGCCTAATTTATTTTAACTAGTATTTCCAGAATTACCTTAAATCAAGCGATGTTTTGTTAGAAAAGAGTGTGTTTAGTCGAACTGGGTTCTTTAGTTTGTGTCCTTCTCATTGATCCATACCTGTGAGCACTCTTCTAGAATGTTCTATATGTCTGCAGAACCTACTGTTGCTAAATATACTCTAAAGGAGGAAAACAAACAAAAAAAGTGCATGCTCAAATACATTTGGAAATCACTATCTTACTTTCTTATTTTCTTATAGATCCACAATGCACAGCAGCATAGCAATAATGGCAAAGTCCTGCACTAATGTAACATATTTAATTCCGTTTAACTCAATATTATTCATAATATATTTGATCATAGAATCCCTCACTCTTTCCTTTTTTAATTGTAATAATTATGAATATCCCAGCCAGTGTTCCACAGAAACAATTTCAGAAATGCAAGGTTAACAAACTAATCACATGATATTCATTATTATGATATATTCATAATTATCATTAAGCAAAGGGACATATGGCAGCTGTAAGTGTTGTTGGATCTATGATACCACTTAAACAGAAAAAAAATGTTTGAAAGAGAAATAGATTGCAAATTTATGTGTGACTCAAGAGCCTTGATGTGACAGTCACCATAAATGTGAGGCTGGTTACTCCCACAAGCACAAAGAGACATTTATCATGCTACCTAAATTGCTCCGGGGAGAAATAAAGGACACTGCCTTTGCAAATTCAGCAGTATCATTCATAGCATCCCTTCCCCTCCCCGAGAATCCCCTTCCTCTAAGAATCAAACACTTTCATGCTCACACAGTCAGTAAGCATTCACTAAGTTTCTATTATTTAGATGACATTATTCTAACCATTGGAGATACTGACACAACAGCATTCATTCCCCATTTTCCTGAACCCCACAGTCTAGTAGAAGAGAGACAAGGCTGCCAAAGCTTTCAATATAATGTGATAAATGTTGTGTAGGGGCAACTATAAGCTGGGAGGATTATCGATGAAGGGCATCTAATTCATCCTGTTTAAGTCAGGACAAATTTCCAATTGGTGCTTGTTCAGTGTCAAATGACAAGTTACATGCAGCAAACAGATGAGAGAAATTAGAAGTTTCCAGGCATAGTCTAATACATAAAAAATAATGAAAAAGCACAGTGCATTTAGCAAAAAGCTTAGTATGACTGACCAAGATAAGGAATGTATGTGTGAGTGTGCATATGGGTTATATGGGATTGAGCAAGGTGGCTACAGAATTGTGCATGGATCAGATTATTCAACATCTTCTACATGACATTAAGAAACTGGGAGTTCTTACTGAAGACTTCAGGGGCACCCAGGTGGCTCAGTCAATTAAGCATCTGACTCTTGATTTCAGCTCAGGTCATGATTGGAACGGTCAAGATCGAGCCCCGCATTGGGCTAATGCTGGGTGCAGAGGCTGCTTAAGATTCTCTCTCTCCCTCTCCCTCTACACCTTCCCCCATCGAAAAAAAAAAAGACTTCAGGAAACCACAAAAGGTTTTAAGCAGTAGAGATCCTATGGTAGCAACATAGAGAAGAGATGAATGAAATGAAAGACTGGAGATCATTACAGAAATCTTGGTAAGAAGAAATGAAGAACCCAATGGATGTAGTGATACACACACACACACACACACACACACACACAGAAGTAGACATAGTAAATTAAAATGCCTAACTTTTCAGCTTCTTCTAATAGACCATCTATTAAAAAGCATAATGCATTCCACCTAGTATACCTGGATTTTAAAGATGAATATTGGGGTATAATGTTTTAATAAAAATAGTGGTGGAAATCTTAAACTTGCACCTAGGCATAATGCTATATTTAGACATAAAAAAGGTATCTTATTGTTGTATCAAGCACCTTCCATAGATAATTATTCATTCTACTTTCTGAGAGGTGACCCAAATTTGTGTGTTTGTGTGTATATGTGTGCTTAAATAGCAGGTAGTTAGGCATCAGGTAAATTTTGTTACGTGGTTAGATTAAAAGTATACGTCTAATGTTAGTTCCATTTCACAACTGCCATAGCTCTCTTTATTCTTGAAAGGTATAGTTGTTGACAACAATAACAATATGCTACAAAACCATCATTTATTGGGTTTTTATTGCATAGCAGTCACTATTATAAATCATGCTTGCTTGCTTTGGTAGCTGCTACTAAGTATGAAGTGATAAATTTGGAGGGGGTAGGAATAATATAGCCCTGTTTTTTAAGGAAATACTCAGACCATGATTTTCTGGCCAAAAAAGAAATCTCTGACTCCCTACATTTTTCTCATGCATAGAAAGGAGAAAAGTCTGTTGCACAGATAATAGAAAAGCCTGTTGTAACTACATTTTTTTGGAACATTTGCATATTTTCTTCTGTAAAACAGTATTGTCCTGCACGTTTTCCTGTTTGGTATCTATGATTAACATGTTTTTAGGCTGCATCTCATCTGTTGATACTGGATATTGGTGAAAGAACCATGATGATCTAGGTAAAATCCTTGAGGTCACGATATTAGTGCCACCTAAATCTCCCAGGTGGTTTTCAGAGAGATAGATGTATTGATATTGTATACCACATGGGGATAGAGAGCTGTTAAGAAGATAAAATCCAAGTGAAATGCCAAAGGGCAAATGTCTTCAAATTGTGAGGAAAGGTTTTATTCAGTCTCATTTTCCTACTTCTTATACTGTTGTCACTGCCTCTTATGAGCTGTGATTATTATACTGACATAAAGAAAGTTTGAGTCTGGAAACTGTCCTAGTACAGGGAAAGGTCCATAAGCCTGTAACTTTGTACAAATTTACTTTGTCAAGCTGACCTTGAAACTACTGATTACTCCTATTCTTTTAAAAATTATTTAATGTTTGTTTGTTTTCAAGAGAGAGACAGACAAAGTGTAAGCAGAGGAAGGGCAGAGAGAAAGGGAGACAGAACTCAAAGTGGGCTCTGGGCTCCAGGTTCCTTGCTGTCAGCACAGAGCCCAACGTGGGGGTTGAACTAACAAACTGTGAGATTATGACCTGAGCCGAAGTCTGACACTTAACTGACTGAGCCACCCAGGTGCCCCAGATTACTTCTAGTCTTAAGTATTTATGTTAACTCTTCTAAAACCAGGGGCCTTAACTATCAAAAGAGAAATGAGTCTCAGTCACAACATAAAATACAAAGTTTGACATTATGGTTCTCTTTTTCCTCATCAATTATACCATAAATAGGTTATAGATGATCATTTCAAGAGGGAATTCTGGTAAAAATGGTCTGGACAAAGACCATTTAGAAGAGCTTGCTTATCACAATTAATGTTTAAAGGGAATTCAGGACATTTCATCATACCAGCATATTTTAGAGATGGAAGGAAGCAGTGCCTCCAAAAGCCTATAATCTATTATTTAGAAATGTTTCTGAAATTTCTGTGAAGATAAAGCCACAGGGAAGGGGGAAATATACTAAAAACTCCATGCATATAGTCACAGACACATTATTGTTATTCTTTAACTATATTCTTGTGATGTTTTTCTACTGACAATATTTCTAAACCCAGTAAAAGAATTAAACAGACCAAATCATGACCAACACTTGGACGGATCATTTTAAAGACATATGTATGTATTTTTTTTAAAGAGACTATGATAATGATTTCACGTGCATGATGACATATACTTCAAGCAATTTATTCTGCTTACTTTTACTTAGTCTACAAATGAATTTTAGGTATGTAGTAGAATCCTATTATAATATAGTTTCTTAAAGGAATTTGGCTATAGTTATGTGGTGTGGGTAGAAATCAGCTGGAGAGTTTATTAATAATACAGATTTCCAGTTTCATTCCCAGAGATTCTGATTCACAAGGTCTGGGCTGAATCTTAGGAACATATATTTTTAACAAGCTCTTCACATGGTTCTGACACAAGTGTTTCTTGATACACACTTTGAAAAACATGATCTAAGGAGATAAATTACTTCCTCTTTCTGAATCTTCTAATCTCTAGCGGACCAACATTAATAAGATTTTTGGAAGTTGGGTGGTGATAAGAAAGTTGTTCACCCGAAGCTTTATGTGATTGTGACATTCCGAGAGGCAAGAGACAAAAGGAGTCAAGATCAGAAAGACTAGATCAGAATTCTGCTAAAGCGGTGACTTAAAGATAAAATGATAGAGAAGTGTCTCAGTACGTTGAATGGTCTAGGAGTTGGAAAGCAGATAAAACTGGGAAATTCAGGAAATCAAGTCACAAATACGGTGCACGTGGAAGAATATTTGTTTTTATGCATTTAGAATGTAAACAGTTCCTTAAATGCCTTCAAAGGAAATACAACAGCCACAAGAGAAAAGTATGTTGTAACTTGATTATTTTCTATCAGTGGTGCTGGCGCTTAACCTCCCCCTGGTGGTAAACGGTGGCAGGAAAGGATGGTGCTCTCTGAATGGTAATAGAACATTAATGACTGTGCAGGAAAGGAAAGGCTGAACGAATGCATAGACGGAACAGTTAGGCACTTAGTACTTTCATGATATCTGAAATAGGTGGACGTTTAAAATAGTATCGAATAGTTTCTTAAGGGAAGGATTCTAGTAAAATTCTAATAAGCAAGAGACAACTGTTTTCATCTATTGTCAACATTTAGCAGTTGTAACATGGCTTTGGTGAACAGAGAACAAGTATATTTCTATCTTGTTTTGCCTACATTAAAATTTTAAAGTATACCTTCAAACATTTTGTAATATTTATGGATTTATTTCCCTGAACTCGGTAAGTGCCTCCAAGCTGGAGTTGGAAGACATGCCTTTCGGGACATTTTTATTTTTGCAACGTATTTCTAATGTACAGTTATGGAGGCGCCCTGTTTGAGAGTTGATAAATGTCTCTCAATACACATGACACTGCATACTTTTTTAAGACTCTCAATATTTTTTATTTTAAAATTATATTTTTACTTATAAATTTTACTTATATTTTACTTAATTTTTAATTTTACTTAAAAATTTTAAGTAAATTTAAGTAAAATTTTAATTTTACTTAAATTTTACTTATATTTTACTTATAAAATATTTTTATATTTTAAATGTTATACATTTTTATTTAAACATATTTACAACGTGCTTATAATGTGCTAGGCATTTTTCTAAGGTGTTACAAATGCTAACACATTTCATTCTTGTGAATTCCCTCTGAGGTGAGTACTTCTATTTTCCCTTGTTTTATAGGTGAGAAACTCAGGCACAGTGAGGTTACCTAATTTGTTTAAGATCACAGATGTAATTCTGTAAAACTTGGTTGAGTCCCAAGTACAGTGGTTCCAGGGTCCATGCTTTCAACTACATTACTATCCTGCCTCTAGACCCTTGACAATATGGTAGTTCTCAGTATTAGCAAGCATTCACTAAATAAGGTGGAAACTAACACATAAGATCTGTTCTTGACAACAGAATGTTTGTTACTAGTCTTGGAGGAAGGTTTTACTTCTCACTCTCTTAAAGGTAGGCATGACCATATTAATTGCTCTGATCCATAAAATGTGGACAGAAGTGGGAACTGTCACTTCTGAGCATAAATATTTAAGAGCTTGAATTCAATTCTATACTCTCCCTTTATTTTCCATGGTGATCTAGAAAGAATGTGTGGGTCAAAAATACCATAAGATCAAAGTCAGTCTGAGTCCTGAGCCACCACGTAGAGTACAATTGCCCTGGAAAGCTGCCCAGTAGGATTTATGTCAGCAAGAAATAAACATTTAGTATATTAAGCCACTGAGATTGTGGAGTTATTTCTTCTTGTGGAATAAGATAGCCCAGTAATTCTCAACCAGGAATGATTTTGATGCCCAAAGAATATTTGACAATGTCTAGAGATAGTCTTGATTGCCACAACTGGGGAAAGCATTAATATTGGCATGTATTGGGTAAAGGCCAGAGATGCTGCCTGACATCCTATATTGAACAGTATAGACCCCACCACAAAGAAGTATCCATTCCAAAAATAGTGCTTGAGATTGAGAAACCTGCTCTAGCCTATTCTAGCACACATTATTGCCTCAAAGTAAGTATGAGAATGTGTGAAGCAACAGTAAAGATCCCTTGTGATGACTGCTCACATCACAATGAAAGTATACTTTAGGCTACACATACCATAGTCCCTTCTACTAACAGTAACCAAGTGCAGCTCACCCATGTAACTTCCCCAAATCTTATTTCATAGACAACCGTTCTTCATCGTTACTTCCCCATTTTACTCCCTGCCTATTTGCTTTCCATCAAAATCCTCTGAGTTTGTTTTTAAAAACAGTCTGGCTCCTATGAAACCTTATACAAATGCAAATCACCAGTCACCAACTTAGCATACTAAGTAAAGTTAGCAGCCACAGGAAATACATTTTACTCCTGTGACTGATTCTTGTCAATTATAATTAGGAAGGTAAATTGTACTTGGGAAAAGATTTTTTTACAAAAGGGAAACCTATGCAGTGCTCTCTGGCACTGGGGATTTTTCTTATTTCCACTGTTTCTGAAGAGGCCTCTGAAGAGGCCTTCACCTGCATTGAAGAAGCCAATGGCTCCTTGAAAAATGGAAAGAATCTAGGCACTCTCTTTGGGACCAACCCAAAGGAAATGTTCTTGACTTAGCATCTGTTGAATTACACCCAGAAGACTGCTATACAACTCTGCTTCTACAGCATAGAAAACCTATAGCTCCAGGATTTTCAGGTATTAAGAAGAGGTCTTGGCAAACTTTTTCTGCTAAGGACCAGGTAGTAAATATTTTAGATTTCGTAGGCTGTACAGTTTTTGCTGGAATTACTCAACTCTGCTGTTTAAGTGCAAAAGTGGCCAAAGAAAATTGATAAACTAATGGTGGTAGATATGGTCCAACACAACTTTATTTACAAAATGAAGTGGTAGGTTCATTTAGATTTAAATCTAAATCATTAGATTTAGCCTATGAGAGGTAGTTTGCTGACTCTTCTTTTAGAGGACACTATCATCATAGAGGTGACCTTCAGTCTAAACTTCTTGACAACTACCAAGTCCAAGCAGAAGATGTGAAAAGAAAGGAACAAATATTCACCTGATTTCTATTATGTATCAGGAACTGTGCCAGGAATGTTACTACATTACACAGGACATCGTGCAGCACACAGGAAAACCTTGTATAGCAGAGAATTATCTGGACAAAATGTCAGTAGGGCTGATGATGAAATTCTACCCCTTGCAACAGAATATTGTCCAAAATTGAGCAGTAACAGTGTCAACTGAAAGTATGTTAGATATGGAGAATCTCCAACTCTCCACCAACCTTCCAGAATTTGCATTTGGATAAGGCCCTCAGTGATGTCTGTGCACAATGCAGTTTGGTACACACTGGTCTAGCCTGGCATAAGTCACATTCTTAGGAAAATGAGCATCAGGAAGGTCAAAAACTTGCTCAAGTTCACCTAACTGGCAAAGGTTTGAGACAGAAACTTGAAGCCATCTTTCTGATGTCAGAGAATGCATTCTATATGTTGTGCCAAATTGCCTCCATGACTGATATCTAAAAAACAAAACAAAATAAAACACTATCTTCGAATCACTGAAATTTCCACTAGAATTTAGATCGTATATACTTGACATTTCACATATAATTTTACATGCATATTTAATGATTTTACATACATTAATAAGCACTTATAGGTGCCACTACATTTTCCAATAAAGAGACATGACAAGTCTTGCTTTCATGGGGAAAATCCCCCTAACCCTTCAAGAACCATTCATGATCATTTGTTTAACAACTGAATATAGAACCCCAAGTGCTATATGTCAACCAGAAATAGAAAGATCAAAGCTCATATTTTAACTTTGTGGCATTGACCAAATTACTTGACTGAGTTAGGACTACTCACCATGCAGTGTTGTTGTAACAACACAATTAGACAATGGTGATTAGACATCACTTTCTGAATGTCTCATGTGGGCTGAATTGTCCTCTCATGAAGG
This sequence comes from Lynx canadensis, assembly GCF_007474595.2. Lineage (NCBI taxonomy): Eukaryota > Metazoa > Chordata > Mammalia > Carnivora > Felidae > Lynx > Lynx canadensis. The sequence goes on along the minus strand of NC_044316.2, from coordinate 32,778,773 downwards.
AAAATCGTGATTTGAAAGACTCACTCAGAGTAGTATAACAACTTCTCCCAGAAAGAATTTTATTTTAAAAGGTAACACTCTACCTGACTCCTCCCTGAACCTGTCCTATCCAGTAGAAAATACAATGGCAATGCTTATATCTAATGAACAATTTTGTTATACAAGGACGATCTGTTTAAAGTCACCATCTAACTACAGGACTTGGAGTGCTGGGACATAGTTGACAACGTCACAAGATATGGTGTAGAAATCAGGTTTTATTGGGGAACATTATAAAGCCAGCATTAACAAAAAGAAAAGGGAAATATTCCTCCTATCCCTATATAGCTGGGGAGAGAAATTCTAGGACAAGAGTATCCTATTGGTCACGCTGAGAGTAAATCATCCCAGGAAGAGGAGAACCTCTTCTTTTATATTGCTTTCTCTTCTCTGGAACAAATGTGAAGGCAAATTTGCCAGTGAAGAAAAACACTGACCACGTGGGTCTCAGCAATCTGTGTTTAGATGCCAGCTTTTTGTAGGAACTGTATGGTAAAGCCAGACTCCCCAATTTGGGAGACCTTTGGGCCTGAAGAATATGGAAGCTCCTTCAGTCCACGCATGTTATTGGTCCTGTGAGGGGTTCAGTTCAGGGATGGCCCCCTTCAGCCAGATGGGCAGGGGCATTCAGGTCCTTGGTACCTCGTTGTCCAGGATCCCCATGTGAGTTACCAGAGGCAATTTAGAGAATTCTGTTTGTTGTATCACAGACATAATTTCAAGCACCAGACAGGGAACATCTGAATGAATATTGTTGGACAAGCTAACTTCCAAAATCTTTCACCACCACCACCCAACAGACAAGTATTTGCTTCACTGCCACACACTGTTCTTTAGGGTGTTTATGAATAAGCAGTCATAATCTGCACAAGGCTCATTTACGAACCTACTCCATTGCTACCATGCACTTCCTTTGCAAAATAAAATGGAGTAGTGTTTGTTCACTTATTCATTCACTTATAAGTCAAGTATCTTCCCAAGTATTTGCAATGCCAGGCATAGTGGTATGCACTGGGGATACAATGATAGACAAAACAACATCTCTGACTACAAAATAAGAAATTTAGTATGCATAACTTGTAAATTTCTCAAGGGGTCAAAATGAACATGAATTAAGGTATTGTTTAGAAATTAATATACCATTGGGGTGCCTGGGAGGCTCAGTCAGTTAAGCATCTGACTTTAGCTCAGGTCATGATCTCACAGTTTGTGAGTTCGAGCTCCACATCAGGCCCTCTTGCTTCAGATCTTCTGCCTCTCTTTCTCTCTGCCCCTCCCCTTCTCATGCTCTCCCCCCCACCTCTCTCTCTCTCAACAGTAAATAAATGTAAAAAAAAAAATCAATACACCATAAACCCCATCAAAGAACATAGGCATACATATATATTAAGATTTTATTGCATATTTAGCTCTTTAAGTTTTGGGTGCATACAGTGGCCTTAAAAATAGGTAGAATAGGAGATACTTCATATTAGCTCTCTTTCCATTCACCTCTTCCAGGAATATATAATATGTATTATCTATATATTAAATCAATCATGAATATGTTGACCGCTGAACATGCTGTCAGGAATACCATCCTTTTAATTAGTTTTCAGTGTAGGATTACAAAGGATTCTACTAATACATATGAGTTTCTGGAAGAATAAATTCTACTACTTTGTGAATGTCAACCATTAATTCACTTTTTCAGCAAAGTACTACCAGTTGACTAGGTCTTTTTAGAGACCTATTTGAGAAGTCCCTCAGTGGTACTTTGAAGTTCCCACTCATACCAGTGTGGTGGCTGAGTGAGGCTATGTATTTGATCTGGGAAAAGAAAATAAACCTACCATGCTATTGAAACTGTGACCCATATAGTGCTGTTTAAGTTGAAAAAAAAAAGATTAAAACCTAAGTTTGAAAAATAATTTTTAAAATGTTTAAAACAATGTTTTTTTAAAAAATAATTTTTAAGGTTATTTATTTTTTTTCAACTTTTTTTTTTGTTTGTTTGTTTGTTTTTTTATTTTTGGGACAGAGAGAGACAGAGCATGAACGGGGGAGGGGCAGAGAGAGAGGGAGACACAGAATCGGAAACAGGCTCCAGGCTCCGAGCCATCAGCCCAGAGCCAGACGCAGGGCTCGAACTCACCGACCGCGAGATCGTGACCTGACTGAAGTCGGACGCTTAACCGACTGCGCCACCCAGGCGCCCCAGGTTATTTATTTATTTTTGAGAGAGAGAGAAAGAGAGAGAATTCTAAGCATGCTCTGCACTGTCAGCATAGAGCCCCCACATGGGGCTTGATCTCACAAACCATGAAATCATGACCTGAGCCAAAATCAAGAGGCAGGCACTTAACTGACTGAGCCACTCAGGTGCCCCCTAAAAATGTTTCTTAAGCACAGTGAAGAGCACATGAAATCCTCATTTAAAAATCATATTCTTTTGGGGTGACTGGGTGGCTCAGTTAAGCATCCAACTTTGGCTCAGGTCATGATCTTACTGTTTGTGGGTTTGAGGCCCACATTCGGTTCTGTGCTAACAGCTCAGATCCTGGAGCCTGCTTCGGATTCTGTGTCTCCCTCTCTCTCTGCCCCTCCCCTACTTGTGCTCTCTCTCTTTCTCTCAAAAATAAATAAACATTAAAAAAATTGTTTAAATCATATTCTTTTTTGTATTTACTTCCTTCATTTGTGCAGCTTCCTGGTGCCTCTTCATGGTTTCCCCTCCCACCCCTGCCCCAAACTAACTAGACCTAGCCTTATCTTTCTATCGCTTCCTCTTTTTTCCTGCTACTTTATGATAATTTTATTTTGTTTCCTTAGTTTTTTAATGTTTTGTTCCCCTCGCCTTAAAAATTAAAGACATAGTGTGGTGATGATAGAGAGCATCTGAATGGAAATAGAAGGATGGGAGTATGAAAAACAAAGGAAACAAAACCGAACCTAGTCTGGAGGTCAAAGAGGAAGAGACATGGGGGCAATCATATGAATTTTAATGTTCCATAATAAAATGTGCATTTTTTAAGATCCTTGGAAATATTCTCACTTGAACAAAGATTTTGGAATAGCATGGGACAAATGTTTGGTAGCATTTAGAAATTACAAGTCTGGTTTAGTCACTAATAACATTATGCAACTCTCTTTTCCCAGTTCACTGCCAATTAACTTAAATGTTTCCCAGTTCAGGGGCTCCTGGGTGGCTCAGTCATTTAGGTGTCCAACTTCGGCTCAGGTCATGATCCCACAGTTAATGGGTTCAAGCCCCACATCAGGCTCTGTGCTGACAGCTCAGAGCCTGGAGCTTGCTTTGGATTCTGTGTGTGTCTTTCTCTGCCCCTCCCTTCCCCCCTCAAAGATAAATAAACATTAAAAAATTAACAAAAATGTCTCCCAGCTCAAATTAAATGATTTTTACTCTCTTTTGCTATCATAAGGCTTTGTACTATCCAAGCTGCAAGATACTTAGCCAATTCAAATGGCTAGACTTAATCACTCCTATGAGTAGAAAATAGCACTGGAAAATACAGCAAGGAATAGGTTTGTCCTGAAAGACTTTAAAAAAAATAGCCAAATTATGGAAAGAGCCTAAATGTCCATCAACTGATGAATGGGTAAAGAAATTGTGGTTTATATATACAATAGAATACTACTTGGCAATGAGAAAGAATGAAATATGGTCTTTTGTAGCAATGTGGATGGAACTGGAGAGTGTTATGCTAAGTGAAATAAGTCATACAGAGAAAGACAGATACCATATGTTTTCACTCTTTTCTGGATCCTGAGAAACTTAACAGAAGACCATGGGGGAGGGGAAGGGGGAAAAAACATTAGGGAGGGAGCCAAACCAAAAGAGACTCTTGAAAACTGAGAATAAACTGAGGGTTGATGGGGGGTGGGAGGGAGGGGAAAGTGGGTGATGGGCATTGAGGAGGGCACCTGTTGGGATGAATACTGGGTATGATAAATGTCATATTAAAAAAACTTTTTAATGTTTATTTATGTTTGAGAGAGACAGACAGACAGACACAGCATGAGCTGGGGAGGGGCAGAGAGAGAGGGAGACACAGAATCTAAAGTAGGCTCCACGCTCTGAGCTGTCAGCACAGAGCCCAACGCAGAACTTGTGAACTGTGAGATCATGACCTGAGCTGAAGTCAGATGCCTAACCGACTGAGCTACCCAGGCGCTCCTGTCCTGAAAGACTTTTAACTCCACTGTCAGGTGCAGAGGTGGTCTGACCACCCATAGAAGCTGGACTGAGTTGGCCTCAGATGGTCATTGTTCCTGAAACCTCGCAAACTGGCTGCCTACTATGATTTCTCTCCACTGCATAAAAGCATTTCAATGGCTTAGGACTTCTGTGAATTTACTGACCAGGCTGTAATTTATCACTGGGTAATGTTTATCTTTAGCTATAAGATCTTCATGAAACCTTAGTACACAGCTTTTAGTACACACACACACACACACACACACAAACACACACACTTCCTGGGAGCAGGCTCACTCTCACACTTGATCAGGAGTGACTTCTTTTCCTCCCTATGCCTCCTGATATGTAGACTTGATAAATACCCTCCCTCTTCCAATCCAGAGTCTATGCTAACTTCTTGTGTCATGGTATATAACGCTTCTTGCTCAGGAAAACTACCATACTTCCAGTGTATGAAATAGCCTAGATACATACCTGTCACTCCTAAATGCTCAATATTAATCCATCTGCGAGTTCTTGAGGACTATCTCAATTCCTAGGACAACAGTAGGTACTCAATAAATATTGGCTGAACCGAGCGGAACTGAATTACAAAGAAGATGGCAGTCCGTGGAAATGCTTCAAAACTTGTTAGCTAATGAGAAAGAGACATCGTTTTCTAGCATTCTTCCCCCAACAGTTGGTAGCCTTTGTGGAGTAGTAGGCACAAATGCTAAGAACTATAATCAAAGTGGTAAGTACCCTAATATGGATTTAAATCTATAAACAAACAATGTTGACTGAGCACAGTAGGGAATGATTCATATTGGGAAGTAGACTAGACAAGAAGGTTTTGTAAAGAAGAGGACACTGGCAGTGGGTCTTGAAGTTGAAGCTGTCTTTTGTTACATGAAAAGGGCTGGTGGTGGAAGTGTGGTGCATGAAAAAGCATGTGTGGAGAGCAGAAGCAGTCTGAACAGGCGTGATCACATTAATACATATACCATCAGGAAATAGCAAACGCAAAGTGCTGCTGTCACACACTGAACACACTTTACAGTAAATCAGAGCAGGAGCTTGGTAATTGTTGTTGTTGTTGTTGTTGTTGTTGTTGTTGTTGTTGTTGTTTTTAAGTTTTATTTATTTATTTTGAGTGAGACAGAGACAGTGCAAGTGGGGGGAGGGACAGAGAGTGAGGGAGAAAGAGAATCCCAAGCAGACTCCGCATTGCCAGCACAGAGCCTGATGCGGGGATTGAACTCACAAAAGTGAGATCATGACCTGAGCCCAAGCCGAGAGCTGAATGCTTAACCGACTGAGCCACCCAGGCGGCCCATGGAGCTTAGCAATTGTTGAATGAATCTGTGTTAAATGCCACTTTTGCCTCTTCCGCACCTCCTCCCCTTTCCTGGCTGTAAGCTCTCAATAGTAAATGAGGGACCAGTGAAGTTTTCTATATACCTGGCTTTTAAAAACCTGGCTTGAGTTGAATCCTGGTAAAACCAGCAAAGGTACAACAGATCACAAAGTCTTCTCTTAAAGAACACCGGTTTTGAAGCATGTGATTGAATTGGAAGATAACAAATGGTCAAAAACCCGAGCACGGGAATAACTGGAGTTTCTCCAAAAAGAAAGGGATTCAGTCACATAACAAGCAAGAAAGAGATGCTAAAATAAGATTTGGAGGGGAAATTTTTATTTAATATGTATACATTGACTCAAAGAAAAATGTAATTATATTTTTTTCAGGCTAGATGTTTAAGCTGCACTATTTAAATGCAGTTAATAATATGAGAACATTCATTTTATTTTTTAGCTTCTTAGCCGATGGACTTTAAGAGATACAGCATATTGATGCTTCAAGTCAAGAGACTCTAAATGTCTTGTTCAAATGTTTTATTATATGTTGTTCCTGTGTGCATTTTACTGAGATAATTAAGTATTCAGTAAGAAGAGAGTATAGTTATTTTAGACCCTTTAACATCAAAAATTATACATTAGAATGAGCAGATTATACAGCTGATATTATCTACTTAGCTTTCCTAATTTTGATGCCTTTGAAGGCCCAGAATACACGCAGAAGTAGAGTTCATCTCTTTTTAGTCAGTTTACATTATTCCACTCAGTGTCCTTGGAAAATAAAGTGCCCTTTTTATGTGGATTTAAATGTGCACTCGGAATAGAAAATTGCATGTGTATTCTGTGGAAACAAATAGCATTTTGCAGTTAAATACATTTCTTTGTTACTATGCTCCCCACATAGGTACAAACACTCATTTTGTTTTAAAAATGTCCCTCCATAAATGGCATTTTTTTTTACCTGTAGTGTAGTCACAGGCAAGAAACAGAGTGAAAAGCTTTCTACACAAAATGTTCTTTATTCAAAGTCAATAAGGTATATATGTAGTTATTTTTGCCAAACTGTTTTACGAGACTTCTGTTTTTATCCTGGCTCCATGAACCTCACGGAAATACATTGCTTGGTGCAGAGAAAATTCCGATTTCATGCTTGGAAGAATTTTATCAAATATTTATGAACACAAAATAGTTGTTCCTGCTATACATGCGCATATCATTAATACACATACACAGGCACACACACACACACACACACACACACACACACACACACTTCCAATCCTTGCGTGCCCTGATCTAGATAAGCAGCCAAAAGCTATTTCACATGAATTATCCAAGAAGACATTTTCCGTACAATAGACATGACCTTGGCACTGGGCTCCTTTCAAACCAAAGATGGACATTTAGTTTATAGGTACAGGCATCACAGAAAATAAAATAAGGAAAAATGGGTGCAGGGTGCCTGTCAAATATTTTCTCATTAGCCAACTGAATGTAGTCATCTGGCTAATAACTAGGTTAATGAGGGGGCAAAGCTTTCCAGGTTCACGCATGACTGAAATTCATACAAGTTCCATCATTGGTTCGATACATGGCTCAAAGCACGAGGAAACTGTGATGTTTGGGTGAGAACAAGACCTCAAAAATATTCGAATATATGTGCGCATGGCTTATGCTATTATGCCTTGCTCATACCTGCCACCTCGGTGGTCCTTAAAATGCAGTCTGGAGACCCTCAGCCTCAGCATCAAGTAGGAATTTGAAAATGCAAGTCCTCATATTCCATTGCAAATCTACTGGATGTGAAGCTCTGGGTATGGAGATATCAGCGCTGTATCAAACACTTCATTTTGATGAGATCATCATTGCATTATAAGCTAACTAATTTGGATGTAAATTAAAAAAAATAAAATAAAATAAACACTTCAGGTAATGTTAGAGTACCCTAAATCTTGAGATATTGCTTCAGTCCTTCCCTAGAGGCCACTGAAGATAGTTTTTGTACAAGTCAATCCTTCAGAGGACTTCTTGTGATTACCTCCTTAATAATTACTTGAAACTCAGATCCCTGCTTAGTGTGTGCTTTGGGGGTAATCCAAATTAAGAATGCATTTACATTGCGTCAACACACACACACACACACACACTGTACTCCTAATAACAAACTGTCACGACAGAGTTATTATTTGATTAAAATATATTTTCACATGTTTGCTTTTCTTACTCAAATGTGAGTCCTTTAAAGGCAAAGGATATCAGGTATAATTTATCTTTATATCTCCTGGGCCTAGGAAAGTGCCTGGAAAATAATAGCTGTTTAAAGAATATTTGTGAAATTAATATATCAATGGATAAAATGGATAGCTTTTTAAATATGTAATTAATATTGATGATTATAAGCATCTCAAAGGTTACAGCCTAATCAACAAACGCTTAGACTTGCCAGCGAACAGCTGTAGGAACCCCAAGTCAGTCACAACCTAAGAAGAAATATATGATCATAATGCCACTGAAGAATATGTAAACGATTTCTGAGAATTGACAGTGAACTGTGTGTGTATAGGGACTCCTGTCTTCTGAGTTCAAGTTATGTATTGCTGTGTTTGACAGAAATGCTGTTTTGTATTCATACTGGAACATTTGTTGCTGAAAATGTAAGTGTTTGAAGTATTTATAAAGTTATTTTTCACATAGGAACTGAGATTTCAAGGTTAGAACCATTTATCCCAATGGAGAGAAGATATAAATGAAAACATTACCAAAACTCACAGGGTAGATGAAGGTCATGACGGCATTGTGGTGTCAAATAAAGAAAAAAAAGATAACTCGAAATTATTTTGTGTAAATGGGAATGTCCCCATTGTAAAAAGCTAGTTATTTCTGCAGTACAGCCTGTGTGGCACAAATCTCCATTCACTAGCCACTAGTTTTTACTTTTATAACGCTTTAAATGGGTACAGTAATTTATAGCTGGTGCCCAGAATAACTCTCTTAGAAAGATATGTCTTAAGAAGAAAAGTATTATTATCTATATTTCTTTTCTTGCATTAATTTTCTTTTGGTTATTGCAAACATTAAAGGGGAATATATGGGCAGTATAATTATCATAGTTAATGCTTTCCAGAAATACTGTATATTGAATTTGAAATAGGCTAGGGAACTTATTAGGCGATTGCTAAAACTTGCAGAGCTTCACCACATCTATTTTTTCTAAAGTATATAAAATCAATTGAAACTGAATTCTTTCTAGTGAAACTTGAGATAGTGTAAATTTCATTTATGCCAAAGATAATATCCTAGGCTCTGATCTGGAGTTGTTTTGTGGAGAATGAACAGACAGAGGCTAGTGAGATTCCTTGTTTGGGGTGGATTATTTATTTATTTATTTATTTATTCATTCATTCATTAATTTGTTTTGAGGGAGAGAGAGACTGTGAGAGGATCAGAGAGAGAGGGGAGAGAGAGAGAGAGAGAGAGAGAGAGAGAGAGAGAGAGAGAGAGAGAGAATGAGAATCTCAAGCAGGCTCTGCTTCCATCACATAGCTCAACACGGGGCTCAATCTCACCAACCATGAGATCATGACCTGAGCTAAAGTCAAGAGTTGAATGCTTAACAGACTGAACCACCCAGGCACAGCTGGGATGGATTAAATTTAATTCCTCATTTTTTTTCTTCTGTGTCTTCAGTCCTTTGCATCACCCCTCATGCTTTTTTATTCATTTTTCTTGCATACCTGTTAGAATGCATCTCTCTCTGCTGTTTTGAGTATCCTTCTTGATTGTTCCACCTGCAGAGAGGTTTTCATTCTATCATAGATCCTGGAAGTGACCTTGCCCTTGTGATATACTCTTTTATTTTTTTTTAATTTAGTTTAATTTAATTTTAAATTCCAGTATAGTTAACATACAGTGTTGTATTAGTTTCCGGTGTACAATATAGTGATTCAACACTTCCATACATCACCCAACGCTTAAAAATATGGAAAACTTCATGAATTTTTGAGTCATCCTTGTGCCAGGGCCTTGCTAATCTTCTATGTATCATTCCAAGTTTAGTATATGTGCTGCCCAAGTGAGCACTTACTCTTTTGTTTAAAAAGCCAAGCCTGGGTGGCTCAGTCTGTTGAGCGACCAACTCTTGATTTTGGCTCAGGTCATGATCCCAGGAAGGTGGGATGGAGTCTTGCGTTGGGTTCCATGCTGGACGTGAAGCCTGCTTATGATTCTCTCTCTCTCTCTCTCTCTCTCTCTCTCTCTCTCTCTCTCTCCCTCTCCTCTCCCTCTCCCTCTCCCTCTCCTCTCCCTCTCCCTCCTCTCCCTCTCCCTTTCCCTATCCCTATATTCCTTCTCCACACTCTTGTGCTCTCTCTCTCAAATAAAATATAAATAAATAAAAAATAAAATAAAATAATAAAAAGCTATGGGCAAGTGGCAATGAGAACATAGTTTTAGTCTTTTCCCCTTAAAAACAACAACAAAATGGTAATTACATGAGGTAAAGAATGTGTTAACTAAACTTACTGTGGCAAAAATTTCTCCATACATACACATATCAAATTATCACATCAACACCTTAAACTTACTAGTGTTTTACATCAATTATATCTCAAAGCTGAAAAAAAGACAAATAAACAGCTATGGGATTTCAATCTCCCATTTCGTTGGTGATTCTTCTAACCAAGATTATGGTATCTTGTTTACATGTATTTTCTCTAATAACCATAGCATGTCATTCATTTTTCATAAATATTAAATAAAAATAAAATCCTCATAACTGAGAGGTAGGAAAGCTGGCTCACACAGGAATCTACATAAGCTCTTCCTTTTAATAACAGAGTCCTACAGCAAAGAGTTTTGCAAAGAGGGAAAAGATAGCAATTTTTTCACTTCATACTTGATGGCCCAGTTTCTTTCTCATTGGGAAACATCTGGAATTCTTTTGTTTGTCAATCGGAAAATTGAATTTTTCCAATTTAGCATTTGCTGTAAAAGATCATATTTTGATCACAAAACTGAGCTGTAAATTGTGAGGTGATACACACTCTGGATTGTTTTTCTTCCCTGACACAGAACCACGGAGGAAACTTACAGCAAAGAATTGCAGTTAAACAAAATGAAACTTGTCCTCCCCTGGAAAAGAAATGATGTGGAGAAAACACCTCCTCTTTGAAGGAGCTACTGCAAATTAAAAAGAAAGGTCTCAGTGTGAAGTTGCTGGTGTTCTGTTGCAAAAAGAAAAAAAGACAAGAAAACTCTATCAGGTCTTTTGGATGAGTGAAAAAAAAAATAGGACAATGAAATGTATGTAAAACTTACAAAGCACTTTTTGAAGCTGGAGACCAGAGATTTTACAGGTGAATAATGACATAGTAGAAAATAAATCTCAGTGGACTGGCGGGTGAGCTTAATGAAGTAACAGAGGATGAATCAATGTTATCAACTTAATCATCAGTTAATGAACCTTCTGATTAAGAGTCACAGACCAGATGAAGTAATGGCAGGCAGATACGTCAAATTCAGAGCAGTGGGAATATCAAGATCAGAATAAAAGTGTCTCTGTTATCTACTATAGAGAAACAAGGAGATGAGGCATTGTGAAAAGGCTTTGGACGCTATACAATGATTTTTATAAGAATCAGTTGACTGTGATATAAGGTAATTATTGTTTTCTTTTGTTTCAGTCCTTCTTCTGGTAAAGACATAAGACATTGATAGAGTGCCAAGTGTTAATTTAAGATCTTTGCTGAGGACCAGGGTTTTTTGCTTGTTTGGTGTTTTTTGTTTGTTTGGTTGGTTAGTGCTGTTGTTGTTTGGTGAGTGTGCCCAGTCTCTGGAGGAAGTATTCAGGTTAGATCTCAAATAAAATCAATGAGATGGGGCACCTAACTGGCTCAGCCAGTCAAACATCTGACTTCAGCTCAGTCATGATCTAATGGTTCGAGAGTTCGAGCCCCGTGTTGGGCTCTGTGTTCAGCTCAGAGCTGGGAGCCTGCTTCAGATTCTGTGTCTCTCCCTCTCTCTCTCTGCCTCTCTCCCGCTCACACTCTGTCTCACTCTCAAAAATCAATAAATGTTAAAAAAAATTTTAATAAAATCAATGAGAACTTCTGAATAATTTGTTAGGAAGTGACCAAATATTATTGTGCACGGTAAACTTACATAAACCTGTTCCCAGAACTAGAAGGGGCAGCCTTTGTACGGTAAAATGTTGGATGACTTGAATAAGTCAAAGCAGTCTGAATAATCTAGAACTAAAAGTACACCTTTGCTTAATCTAAATTACTCACTATTTAATCATCCTTCACTGAAATTTCACTCATGTGAACAAGACAGTGTCTGTAGCATATAGGAAACCAACAGGATGGCAAGTGGTTGGAAGGATCTGGGTGACATAAAATTTGAACAAGAAGCTTTAAGAGAATTTTAGAGACATTCCCACTATATAATACTTCCTTGGTTATGCTCACTCATGAATGAATCCCATGTTTAGAAAAATCTTGACTGCCCAACTGCATTGTTCAGGGAATACTTAATTTGTTTCTCCTTTTTATTAATAGAAGACGAATAACAAATATCTGAGCTAGCCAGTTTCCCCACAGGGAATAGGTACAATTCTACCCCCAAAGCAAAAGAACCCAATGTTTTAATTAGTCTGCACAGCCGTCGCTTGAATAGAGGTGCAGTTTTCGTGTTTGGACGTTTTCAAAAAATTTTAAAACCTTATATCCAATTACTCTTGCTCTAGGAAATTTAGGGTCTCAGATACCCCCAGCAGTATAGAGATCTTGGACCCCAGAGAACAATTAATAAGTAACAATAGTTGCAACAACAGTGAAGCCCAGCCAAAATCCTTAATTAGGTTTTTATTGAACTCCAGAATACAATTTATTTTTCTAATAAACAGAGTACATTTTAATATGTTTGGCATTTTATTGTTCTACTTACCTTTCAGTTGTGCAATTTTATTTTATTAAGCTATGATATTTTTAGCCTCCAAAACAGTTACCTCCCTACCTAGGGTATATCCCCAGAAGCAATTACTTCTTTAATTAGCTTTGACTCATTAATCTCTGCCTCTAACACTTTGCTATCAAGTGGAGGGAGACTTCCCACCCACCTGTACAATATAATACAAACATCACAATGTTTCTCCCGATTTCTTAACCTTACTTAAATTTTTAAAAAATTAATAGAATTAATTTTTTAGGAAATTAAGTTTCATAGTAATAGAGCACAAAGTATAGAGTTCTCCCATATAACCACTACTCACAAACACACACACACACACACACACACACACACACACACAAACACACACACACAGATAGCCTCCCCCATTATCAACATCCCCCACCAGAGTGCACATTTATTACAACTGATGAACCTACATTGTGGCATCAGTATCACTCAGAGTCCATAGTTTACATTAGAGTTCACTCTCGGTGTTATACATTCTACAGATTTGGACAAATGTATAATGATACGAATCCACCATTATAGGATCATAGAGTAGTTTCATGATCCTAAAAATCCTCTATGCCTTACCTATTCATTCTTTTCTCCCCCATAACTCCTGGCAACTCTTATCTTTTTTATTGTCTCCATAGTTTTGTCTTTTCCAGAATGTCATATAGTTGGAATCATATAATCTGGAGCCTTTTCAGATTGGTTTCCTTCACCTAGTAGTATGCATTTAAGTTTGCTCCCTAAAATTACATATCTTGATAGTTGTTTTTGTTGTTGTTTTTTAATGCTGAATAGCATCCCATTGTCTGGATTTACCATGTTTTTTTTTAATTGCTTTAAATATTTTTATTTATTTTTGAGACAGAGAGAGATAGAGCATGAGCAGGGGAGGGGCAGAGAGAGAGGGAGACACAGAATCCAAAGCAGGCTCCAGTCTCTGAGCTGTCAGCACAGAGCCTGACGCGGGGCTCGAACTCACGGACTGTGAGATCATGACCTGAGCTGAAGTCAGACACTTAACCAACTGAGCCACCCAGGCATCCCTGGATTTATCATGGTTTTTTATTCATTAACCTAGTGAAGAACCTTTTGGTTTGGCAATTATGAATCAAACTGCTATAAATACCTGTGTACAGGCCATTCAGATGACCATGATATATGTCTCATATATATATATATATATATATATATATATATATAGTCTTCATCCACCATTCCCAGCTCACATCTCCCAAAACCCTTGAAATGTCCTGAGCCTATATGAGCAATGGGAGCATCTTTTGCTGTAATATTTAGTCTCTCTGTCCTCAGATCCTGAAAATGCTTCAAAGCCATTGAAATAGGTATCTTATTATGCGTATCAAGCACCTTTCAACCACAAATGAGTTTATGTTAATGAGATGACTTTTGGAAATGCCTTAAAGATGGGGCTTGTTGCCAGGGGAACCAGCCATTAAGAGAGGGTTAGAACTTTCAGTCCACCCCGATTTCTGAGAGGGGTTAAAGGCTGGAGGTTAAATCAATCACCAATGGCCAATGATTTAATCAACCGTGACTATGTAATGAAGCCTCCATAAAAACCCAAAAGGAGGGTGTTCAGAAAGATTCAGGGTTGAGGAAACAGAAGGTTACACATGCCAGCATGCCAAGCCCCAAACTCTGCAAGGCAGAAACTACTTTGTTCAGGACTTTTCCCTATGTATTTCTTAGTCTGGCTATAGATTTTTATCCTTTAATATAATTTGTAATAAGTTTGTAATCTAGTGGATATTCTGAGTTCTGTGGGCTGTTTTAGCAAATTAATTGAACCCAGGTGGGCGGTTGTGGAAACCCCCCCCATCTGTAGCCCATTTGTTTGTTTGTTTGTTTGTTTTTAAATAAATGAAATTTATTGTCAAATTGGTTTCCATACAACACCCAATGCTCATCCCAACAGGTGCCCTCCTCAATACCCATCACCCACCCTCCCCTCCCTCCCACCCCCCATCAGCCCTCAGTTTGTTCTGAGTTTTTAAGAGTCTCTTATGCTTTGGCTCTCTCCCACTCTAACCTCTTTTTTTTTCCTTCCCCTCCCCCATGGGTCTCTGTTAAGTTTTTCAGGATCCACATAAGAGTGAACACATATGGTATCTGTCTTTCTCAGTATGGCTTATTTCACTTAGTATCACACTCTCCAGTTCCATCCACGTTGCTACAAAGGGCCATATTTCATTCTTTCTCATTGCCACGTAGTACTCCATTGTGTATATAAACCACAATTTCTTTATCCATTCATCAGCTGATGGACATTTAGGCTCTTTCCATAATTTGGCTATTGTTGAGAGGGCTGCTATAAACACTGGGGTACAAGTGCCCCTATGCGTCAGTACTCCTGTATCCCTTGGGTAAATTCCTAGCAGTGCTACTGCTGGGTCATAGGGTAGGTCTATTTTTAATTTTTTGAGGAACCTCCACACTGTTTTCCAGAGTGGCTGCACCAGTTTGCATTCCCACCAAAAGTACAAGAGGGTTCCCGTTTCTCCACATCCTCTCCAGCATCTATAGTCTCCTGATTTGTTCATTTTTGTAGCCCATTTGTTTGAAACACAGGTAACAACCTGGTCTTGCAATTGATAAGTGAAGTAGAGAGCAGTCTTGTAGGACTGAGCCCTTAACCAGTGGAATCTAATACTAACTCCTGGTGGATAGTGTTAGAATTGAATTGAATTATAGGACATCCCCCTGGTAAGGAAGAATTGCTTGTTGCAAACTAGCTCCATCCATCACACACAAACTTCGAAACTGGGGTTCAGAACCCTTAGCTGCATCAAGAGATAGTTCTTTTTTTAATTTTTTGAGTAATCTCCATACTCCATAATAGTTGTAAACATTTACATTCCTACCAATGGTGCTGAAGGGTTCCCTTTCACCACATCCTTGCCAAAAATTATCTCTTGCCTTTTTGATACTAGCCATTCTAACAGGTGTGGGTGATACTGTGGTTTTTGAGTTGCATTTCTCTGATGATCAATGATGCTGAGCATCTTTTCAAATCTGTGGGAAATTTATATAGGTACTTTGGAGGAAAGACTATTCAGTCCCCCTGGCATTCTTAAATCAAATTGTTTTTATTTGCTTTTGAGTTGTATGAGTTCCTTATATATTTTTTTATATTAAACCCTTACGAGATACATGGTTTTCAAATATTTTTCTCCCATTCATAGTTTTTTTTTTTCATTTTGTTAGTTGTTTCTTTTGCTTTTTAGTTTTATGTAGTCTCATTTATTTATTTTAGCTTTAGTTGCCTTTGTTTTTTTTTTTGGGTCATATCCAAAAAAATCATTGCCAATACTAATGTCAAGACACTTTTTACCCTTTTTTATTCTACAAGTTTTATAGTCTTATATTTAAGTATGTAATCCATTTCAAATTAATTTTGAGTGGCGTAATGTAAGAGTTCAATTTCGTTTTTTTGCATGTGATTATCCAATTTTTCCTATCCCATTTATGGAAGAGATCATCCTTGCCATTGAGTATCCTTGCCTCTCCTGTCATATATTTGTTAGCTTTATATAAGAGGGTTTATTTTTGAGCTCTTCATTCTGTTCCGTTAGTCTATGTGTCTGCTTTTATGCCAGTACCATAGTGCTTCAAAGCATACAGTTTTGTAATATTGTTCGAAATGAGTAAGTGTGATGCCTCCAGCTTTTTCCCACTTTCAGGATTGCTTTGGCTATACATATAAATATTTAGATTTTTTTTCTCTTTCTGTGACAAATGTCATTGGAATTTTTGATAAGAATTGGATTGAATCTGGGGCACCTGGGTGGCTCAGTCTAATAAGCGCCTGACTTCAGCTCAGGACATGATCTCACGGTTCATGGGTTCAAGCCCCGCATCGGGCTCTCTGCTGATGGCTCAGAGACTGGAGCCTGCTTTGGTTTCTGTGTCTCCCTCTCTCTCTCTGCCCCTCCTCCGCTCATGCTCTGTCTCTCACTCTCTCTCAAAAATAAATAAACATTAAAAAAAAAGAATTGCATTGAATCTATAGATAGCTTTGGGATATAGAGATATTTTAACAATATTAATTATTCCAATCCACGAAGGCAGGAGATCTTTCCATTTATTTTTGTATTCTTCAATTTTTTCATCAATGTCTTACAGTTTCAATGTATAGGTCTTTCATCTCCTTGGTTAAATTTTATTCCTAAGCATTTTTTAAAATGTCATAGTAATAGAATTGTTTTCTTTTTTCTTTTTCAGATATTTTACTGTTAGTGTGTAGGAATGCAACTGATTTTTGTATGTTCATTTTGAATCCTACAGCTTTACTGAATATTAATTATAACAGATTTTGGTGGTGTCTTTAGGATTTCTATGCATAAGATTATATCATCTGCACACAAAGAGAAGTTTACTTCTTCCCTTACAGTTGGTTGCCTTTTATTTCTTCTTCTTGCCTAATTAATTGTTGTGGCTAGGACTTCCAGTACTAAGTTGAATAGGAGAGGTGAGAGTGAGGACCCTTGCCATTTTCATGATCTTTGAGAAAATAATGTTCAAATTTTCACTGTTAAGCATGTTAGTTATGAAATTGCCATATATGGCCTTTATTATGCTGAAATAAATTCCTTCTCACCCCAATTTATTGAGAGTATTTTCATGCGAGTAGGTTGAATTTTGTCAAATGCACTGTCTGCATTGAGACAATCATATGATTTTTGTCTTTCATTCTATTAATGTGGTGTATTACATTTATTGGTTTGCATGTGTTAAGTGATCTTTGCATCCCAGAAATAAATCCTATTTGATCATAGTATGTGGTCTTTTCATACTGTTGAATTTTTTTTAATGTTTATTTATTTTTGAGAGACAGAGAGAGACAGAGTGTGAGCGGGGGAGGGGCAGAGAGAGAAAGACACAGAATCTGAAGAGGCTCCAGGCTCTGAGCCATAAGCACAGAGCCCGACATGGCCACGAACTCACAAGCCATGAGATCAAGACCTGAGCTGAAGTCAGACGCTCAACCGACTGAGCCACCCAGGAACCCCTATACTGTTGAATTTGATTGGTTAATATTTTGTTGAAAATTTTTGTAACTATATTCATTAAGTATATTGGCCTATAGTTCTCTTTTCTTGTGGTGTCCTGATCTGACTTTGATATCAAGATAATGCTGCCTTCATTAATGAGTTTGGGAGTGTTCACTCTTCTTTAATTTTTTGGATAAGTTTGAGAATTGGTGTTAATTCATTAAATGTTCAGTAGGATTCACCAGTGAAGCCATCTGGTCCTGGTTCTTCATTAGGTTTTTGTTTGTTTGTTTGTTTGTTTTGTTTTTATGATTCAATTTCCTTAGGCATTATTGGTCTGTTCAGGTTTGCTACTTTTCATGATTTGGTCTTGGTTGGGTTATGATTCTAGAAATTTATACATTTCTTCTGATTTATCCAATTTCCTGGCATATAATTGTTCTTAGTCTCTATGATTGTTGCATTTCTGTGGTATTGGTTGTAATTCTTCTTCTTCCATTTTTAATTTTATTTATTTGAGTTTTCTTTTTTCTTAGTTATTATAGCTAAAGGTTTGTTATTTTATCTTTTCAATAATACCAACTTTTAGTTTCACTGATTTTTAAAATTGTTTTTCTGGTCTTTATTTTTGTTGTGAGCTTTGTTATTTCTTCTAAATTGGGTGTAGTTCGTTCCGTCTTTTCTGTTTTTTTCAGTCTTCTTAATTTGCTAAGACTTGTTTTGTGACCTATCATATAATTTATCCTGGAGAATGTCTTGTGCGTATTCGAGAAGAATGTGTATTCTGCTCTTGCTGAATGGAATGTTCTGTTCACATCTATTGGGTAAATTTAGTCTAAAGTGTAGTTTAAGTCAAACATTTTCCTATTGATTTTCTGTATAGATACGTTAACCATTGTTGAAAATGAGGTATTTAAGTGGAAAAAATTACAGCCCAGCAAGATCCCTCTTGGCCCTAAGTGTGCCACCTTGAAGGAGGATTGATGTAAGTAAAATCAAACTTTTCCTCTTCTCCTTTCCAGTGCATCCAAACTCAAACATTGCTGTTCCAACATTGTGCTGGAACTTTTTCATTGGAAACCTGGACTTCCACAAACACTCTCTTGTCCATAGGTGACTGTCTGAGACAGGGTTTCCAGGGGCCCCTGGACTGTAGCTGAGTGGGGCTAAAGCTAGTTCATAGGCCCTCCAGGGTCCATAGCCAGGATCAAGGTCTATATGCCTATTGCTAAACACATGAGTGGGTAAGAGTCCTCCTGTGTCCCTTCAAACATGTTGCTGAATCCCACAGCTCCCACAGAGGTACCATTATCTGTGAATAGATGCCAAATTGCTGTCACTGGAATGGAGACATGAATCAGGATGTCTTGTTCAATCATGTCTCTGATATTACCTCTATTTCCTTATTTCTTATTTCCTTTATTCATGAGGGTTGTATTGTTTTCTTCATACATAACTTGTACATATTTTGTTAGATTTATATCTAAATATTTTATTTTTGAGTGTGCTAATGTAAATGATACTGTGTTTCTAATTTCTAATTTCAATTCTTTGCTTTATATAGGAAAGCAGTTGGCTTTTGTATATTAACCTTGTATCCTGCAACCTTGCTATAAAACATTATTAGTTCTAGGATCTTGTTGTTGTTGTTGACTCTTACAGATTTTTTACACCAATAGTCAGTGTCATCTGTGAACAAGGAGTTTTATTTCTTCCTTCCCAACATGTATACTTTTAATTCTATTTCTTATTATAACAGTGACTTCCAGTATAGTGTTGGAAAAGAGTGGTTATAGGGGACATTCTTATTTTGTTCCTGATCTTAGGCAAAAACTTTTGAGTTTCTCACCATTAAGTGTGATGTTAGCTGTTGGTTTTGTGTAGATATTAACTATTAACTTGAGGAGGTTGCTGTCTATTGTCTGTACTTTTAAAGATAATGTTTCCTTTGTCAAGATGTCCCAAGCATTCTATTCCTGGGATTTCTGGGCATGATAAATAGAGTGCTCCTGCTAGAAAAAGAAAGAAAGAAAGAGAGAGACAGAGAGACACAGAGAGAGAGAAAGACTTATGATCTCATTATATCTCAGGGGTGCTTGGTTCTTTCTTTTAACCCATTATTAATTACTACTCTGACACTATATGTGTTTAAGGGATATGATACCTTTTGCAAAAATGTGTATGTATGTATGTATATATATTTCCTTTTTAAATAGATTTATTTATTTGTTTTAGAGAGGGGGGAGTGGCCAGGGTAAAAGGAAAGAGAGAACTTCCAGCAGGCTCCATGCCCAGCACAGAGCCTGATGTGGGGTTTGATCTTATGACTGTGAGATCATGACCTGAGCCACCAAACTCAAGGGTCAGATGCTTAACCGACTGAGCCAGTAAGGTGTCTATATAATCATTTTGTCTTCATTGTCTTTTACAGAGCTTTGCCACAGTTGATATGCAGTATGGTTGTTGTGGATTTCTTCCTGCCTAATAACTGAGTGAAATGATAAAGTCTAGTAACAAAATATACAATAGAGAATTGATTGTATCACTGATGGTTGCATTAGGCTATTTTCCCAAGTACAATGGTTCTATATTTGCAGCAAAAATCTGATCATATATTGGCAGCCCTTAGTAACTTATTACTGCTGAAAGTTGTGCACAGTGAACCAAATTATCTCAATAATAACCCCAATAGCTCCTATGTAGCTTGAGCTAGAGATTCAAATAATTCACTTATGCTCTTTGGAGTTGCCTTTTTATTTATACTGGTAGGAAATTTGCAAAAGAGAAAAGTCTGCTTTTGTGCAGTTTTACATGAGTTCGCTTCAAGGTTCTCAACAAAGCACTAAGAGAAGCATCATTCTATCAATAGATTGTTGCTATATTTTTAGCCAATAAGAATGCTACTCAGAGACACCTGATGAATAATAAAACATAAATGTTACACACCATTTGAGCTACAAAGGGCTGTAGCAATACTATCTCTCAATTTGTGAGTTGTAAAAACTTAAAAACAGAGAAGTTAGCTAGATGCCCCATGGTTTATTACTGAAGTAAGCAGTATAAACACAAAATGAGCCCAGTTCTTCCCTTCTTTTTGTCCAAGTGACAAGCATAGTGTCATAAACCTCTAAAAGACTTTCCTACAAAATTTTATGGCAGCAGGACGTCATTAGAGAATTATGAAGTAGAATACTTAATCATTTTGGATAGTATCATGTTTTTACTTATACTGGTGGGAAATTTACATAATCACATACATAATATTATTTCCAGGGTAAAAGCTACAATTTAGATAAGTATGGTCAGTGAATCATGTTACATTAAGTGCCCCCAAATCACCCAAGGTGTGAAGTGGAAAAAGAATTTTACAGTTAGTCAACTGAAGTGTATAAGGCTAATTCTATCAGACTAATTACTTTCTAAACGATATCTACAAACTGTTCCATATCATCAACATGTCTCAGAAAAATTAGGATTATCTCATGGAAGATTTTTGTAGTCTGTTAATTAGAAAACATCTGTGTGTGTATGTGTGTGTGTGTGTGTGTGTGTGTGTGTGTGTGTTTCCTTAAATCAATGAGGCAGAACAGAATAGTATAATGATTTAAAAAAAATAGTATGATGTGGAGATAAAACTTGTTTTACATCCTGACATATGCTTTCTGCATGACTTTTGTCAAATTCCTTAATTTATCTGAGTCAATTGCATAGTCTAAATGGGTTTCACATAGTTTTTAACTCACAGGATTATTGTGAAAATTAAATAAATTAATACTATTAAACTGCTCAGCACAATGCCTGGTACATCATCAACATGCAGCAATTGTTAACTGGAATCATTACTACAAAAATCACAATGCCAACAACATCAGAATTACCTAGTGATAAACTTAAGAAATACACAGCTCACCTTACATCACAAACTCAACCAAAGGACATGAAGGAAAATGTTAAGACATGAAGAGAGGAACCATATTCCTACAAGGAGAGTCACAATAGTATACGACTATCCCCCTAATAGTAGATTATTCCCAAACTCATTTAAAATCTACCAACTTTATTTCTTTTTATAGATATGAAAATTCACTTAAATTTTATCAAAAATGAGCTCTCTTCTATAAAATCACCCACGATAATCATTAGAAATTGTCAACTCATTTGGGCTGCCATAACAGAATAATACCATGGACTGAGTGTATTATAAACAATAGAAAATCATTTCTCATAGTTGTGGAGGCTGGGAAGTCCGAGATCAAGAGCTGGCAGATCTGGTACCTGGTGAGGACAGCTTCCTGGATGGCTGTTTTTTCACAGCGCCCCCCCATGGTGGAAGGAGCAAGGGAGTTTCTCGAGCCTCTTTCATTAGGATACTAGATACTTATAATAATCTAAGAATCACATGAATGAGGGTTCTACCTTCATCACCTTAATCAGCTCCCTAAAACCCTACCTCCTAATACTATCACCATAGGAGTTAGGATTTCAACATATGAATTTCAAGAGGACACAAACATCCAGACCATAGCAGAAATGTAATAAAAATGTTGTGCCACTGGTGGATTAAATAAGAACTTTGTGTCAGAGTACACAGCTGAAGGGAAGAGTGACCCCAGGGATTGCAAGAGGTATAGGACTTACTCCCTGGCAGAGGGCCCAACCCTGGTCATTCACATTTATAAATCTCACATCCCCATTGCAAACACTCTGAATTCAATGGATAAAAGTCCCCTAAACTTCTACCGGCTCATGCTTCCTCCTACAGCCCTAGACCCATAAACCTTTCATGAACTCTTCTCCATTTTTCTGCCCCTTTCCAAGATCGAAGAAATTCTTTCGTTAGTCTGAATAGTGGTGGGAGAGGTTTAGTACAGGTTTGTGGAAAGGCCTTTTGCCCCTCTCATGTTTTCCCCACGCAGCTGTGGAGTCCCTGGTCTCTAAATATTTAAACATTTCAAAGTTAAAATTTAAAGCTTACTGGGTTTTTTATGATTCATGTTATTACATTCCTTTTCCAAGATAAGGAGTACAGAACAGATCATCTTCTGAAAAGGGAGTAGAAATAAAGGAGGGAGGAGGAATCAGAAAATAATGACTGATAATATACATAATATTCAACCACAAAAATATGTTATTAACAGCTATCTTTGCATTGACTAAAGGAAAGTACGTAGTAACCGTTGTAAAGTATTCAAAGGTCCACAGCTGCAGAAGTTTCCTTGCTGAACCTGGACACCAGGCAGCTGTGTGTGCCTCAGATAGCCAGGAATCATTCTTTTCTTGTTCCTCCTCGTTTCCTTTTTTCCCTCTCCACTTCCCTGCTTTCTCTGGTATCCTCTCCCTTGGGGGCACTATGCAACACAGTGATTTAAAACAAAACAAAACAAAAAGGTAGAAATTCCAAAAACAACAACAACAACAACAACAACAACAACAACAACAAACTATAGTAGAATTCTTTGGGAAAAATAAAACAGGGGTGCCTGGGTGGTTCAGTTGGTTAAACATCCAACTTTGGCTCAGGTCATGATCTCACAGTTCATAGGTTCAAGCCCTGCATAGGGGTCTGTGCTGACAGCTCAGAGCCTGGAGCCCGTTTCAGATTCTGTGTCTCGCTCACGCTCTGTCCCCCTCTTTCTCAAGAATAAATAAACATTTAAAAATTTATATAAAAAAAAGTTGGGAACTTTTAAGCCAGCCATTCACCTGTTAAGTGACATGATTGGCCTTCCTATGTAGACCTTTCTGTCCTCAAATCCCACACTTAGGAGGCAATGATGTGCTTCTGTTCACTAAAACTCACCATTTCATAGGTTTGCTTAACCTTTCCTGCCTCCAGAAACACTTTGACATTGTCTCCGGGTCTACAGCTCTCAAGGCTAATAGCCAGGATAAAGTCTCCTGACAGCTTCTGGAACAGCTGCATTCCACAGTGCAGGCAACTTGTCATACATAGTGGTTTCCACATCTCTGTTCTGGTTTCTTCCTTCAAGGCAGTTGGATCACATATCCTATTCCAGAGTGTGTGTGGGTACGCACGCGTGTGGGCGAATGCACACGTGGATTCAGAAATCAGTTGGCAAACAGAGAAAAGATAATGATTGGTGGATAATCGAGATCAATAACTGAAAGCAGATTATCTGACATCAAACAAATCTCATCTGCAATGTCTCTCTTTTACATCCCTGCTGTAGCTACTTGTGCCTTCTTAATACTGTTTTGGCATTCTGCTGATTTCCTTATGTCATTTTGCTCTAAATTAAGATGTATGGGGAAAAATGGGAAGCTATTATATTACAAGTTCAATTGCTGATATTTTCTTCCTTTGACAAATCTCGATTTGCCTTCCAACTCTGTCACATATGTTCTAGTTTATTTTATCTGCCCATTTTCTCAGTTTAAAATGAGCTATAGTCTTTTTTCCATCAGAGTATTGATTTTGCTTTTAAAAAGAACTTTCTGTTCCATTATCCCTCCTGATCAATTCAGACCATTTTGCATGAGAATTTTGTCCTTTTTCTTACCACACAAAATGCCTTTGTTTTTATTTCACTTTCCTCTATATGTCTTTTGTGGAGCATTTAATTATATCCCCAGAGTTTATTTTGAAAGGTGTTGGTTTGCTTTAAAAAAAAAAGTCAGGCCAGTTGACAATTTCAATTTCTTTTTTTGATGTGAGGTTGCGCTCATGTATTGGACACATATTTGTTGTATCAGACATCACAGGCAATTCTGAGGTTAAAATAATAATTATTAATTGAAGTGAAATAAAAATAATGAATATTAGTACAAGTAACATATATTGTCATCAACGCCAAGCAGTACACAAAAGGGCTTTATGATTTTTAAAGTAATAAAATAGACATTTATTGTTTATGCCCTAGGGAATTTCCATGTGGTTTGTATGAATATCATATATCATTCGTAGAAACACCCTATGATGTAGGTACTGCAATTATTTCCATTTTCAGACGAGATGCTAAGGCAAAGAAGAAACTAAATGACATGATCACAGCTGGTAAATGACAGAGCCAGGATTCCAAGCCTCTTAACCACTATGCTTTTCTGTAGGTATTGTTATTATTGCCATGGTATATTTTTTGCTTTACTAGCTAAAAAGTAAATAAGAGATCAAAATCCACTGAACAGAAACACTTAAGTTCCCATTTACCTACAGAGTTTATTGAGGAAGTTCAAATCCTTTTTCCCGCAGAACCTACTTGACTAGTTACGACCATGAAAAAAAATTTTTAAAGCCTCAAGGACGTTAATTTGTTGTTGCTTTGCTTCACTTCATAGCTATTTTAAGACCTCACAGCCACAATTTTTTGGACAAGCTGCTGTACGGAAGGACTCAAAGAGGATGTAAGAGGCTTGATTTTTACCCATTTCCCCCACTAATTTTGCCTCATGATGGTATCTTTATTACTCTTTAATAATGCTTGGTTTTACAAGTTATTCCTGCCTTATACCTCACACTATGCTTGGTACAAGGACCACTATAATGATTATGACTTTGTAACCTGTCCTAGCTAATATTTAAAAAAAAATTTAAATTGCCTTTGAAATAGTTCTCTCTGGAGTCTTTCAGTCTATTAGACAAGTTACTTGATGGTAGGGAATCTTCCTTTGTCTCTCACCAATATCCTTCAGTGTCTTTTTCCGAGTAGGAACTTAGTACACGTTTGTTGAAATTAATTAAAAGAAACTGACCTCCCATAATAGTTAATGGCCCACAAAAATTACTATCATACGTTCCTTAAAGTGTACTTTAGTGCAGAGGTTTGAGGGTCTGGGCAGATGGTTGAGAAATGTAGCCCTATATACATTTATTCAAGGTTCTTATCATGTCTTCCTACCCTTTTTAAAATATATATATAATATATATATATATAACCAATACATATATATAATATATATATATAACCAATACATATATAATATATATATATATATATATATATATATATATATATATATATATATAACCAATACTTTCTCATTGAATTTACATATCCTAAAAGTGCACATTTAAAGTGCAGAGTTCATTAAGCTTTTACTAATGCATATACCTGTCAAAATGCATACCACCTCAGTCATGATTTACAATGCTTCCACAATCCTAGAAACTTCATCTTTGCTCCTTTAGTCAGTCTGCGCCCCTGACCAGAAGCATTCATTGATCTGATTTCTACATCGTGGATTAATTTTGCCTGTTGTAAACTCCACATAAATGCAATTATACAACATGTACTCTTTTGAATAAGACTTTCTAACTCTCACCACTGCAATTTTGAAATTTATTAGTGGTGCCTGCCATATGTTTCAATAGTTTGTTCCTCTCATTGCTAAGTAGTATTACATTGTGTTATGTCACATTGAACTGTAATGTGTTTATTAATTCCCTGTGTTTATGAACATTCCAGTTGTTTCCAGGTTTTCTCATGATATATATATCTCTTCTGACTTTCCTAATATAAATCTTTAAGGGGACATACATTATCATGTTTCCTGGGTAAATGCATGGGAATAGAATTGCTGAATCATGATAAAGGTACATGTTTCATTTTAAAGAAAAAATAAAACTTCCACATAGCTTTTCAAAGGGTTATAATATTTTACACTTTCATTAATGATGGATGAGAGTTCTAGTTATTACCCATTCCCTCTAACATTTGATATTGTCAGGTTGTTTTAAGTTTATTTATTTGTTTTGAGGGGGGTGGAGGGTCAGAGAGAGAGGGTGAGAGAATCCCAAGCAGGCTCTGTGCTATCAGCATAGAGTCTGAAGCAGGGCTTGAACCCAGGAACCGTGAGATCATGACCTGAGTTGAAGTCAAGAGTTGGACACTTAACTGACTGAACCAGCCAGGTGCCCCTATAGTCAGTTTTTTAAATCATTCTTGTGGATCTGATGTAGTATCTTTTGGAGGTTTTGCTCTGTGTTTCACTAATGACTAATAATTATCTATATCATTTTATATTATTTTGGTTCTTCCCATATCTTCTTTTGTACAGTATCTATTCCATTTTTATCCTTGGTGTTTGTCTCTATTATTGATTTGTAGGAGTCTTCATATAGTCTCCCTATATATTCTTTGCCAGACATATGTATTGCGTTTTTTTTTTTCTCCCAGTCTTTGGCTTGCCTTTTCATTTTCCAAATATTCTTTTGAAGAACAGAAGTTTGTTATCCTGATGAATTAGTTTTTCTTTTTATACAATATATACAATCATATCAAAGCAACTGACAAATTATGGGAAAATTGGAAACGAGATAATTAAAAACAAAACCAAGGACAAGGCTTGTAGCTACCTGATGCCATGATACCTGTATATGATGTTAGACTTGGGACACACATTAACTTTAAGTTTCCTATAAATCAAAGCAAAGATAAGATATTAAACAGCTAACTACTGAAGCACCTGGGTGGCTCAGTTGGTTGAGTGTCCTAGTTCAGCTCAGGTCATGATCTCATGGTCCATGGGTTCGGGGCCACCCATCTGGCTCTGTCATGAATAATAGTCTATACAGTGTCTTCTTGTAATGTCCTTCCATGTAGGGTAAAAACAGAATGCCAAGGGTAATTAATCAATAAAAATTCTGCAATGTTGTGCATGAATCTCTGGTAGTTTCCCTTAATCCATGGATTAAATTTACACTATCTCTAAAAAAATGCATCAACTTCTGTTTTTCACAATGAAATACAAATATTCTCAGATATACAAAGCAATACACCAGAGGCTCAGAAACCATAGGACAATAAAACTTTATGCCCAGACACTGTTTTCTCTCAAGTGTATGTTTTTTTAAAATATTTTCTATTTTGTCATATATGTAGAAATAGAATCTATCTGTACATTTTTCATGTTGGCACAACACTGGGCTTTTCTTTTTGTGTTTGTTGTTATACTTCTTAGAGGGTTACTGGAAATCTTTGTGGATTTATGTTATCTGGAACCTGATTATCATTTTGATGATAAACATTCAGGATTTGAGCCTCCCATAGCCAACAGAGAGAAATGAGTAATTTCTTGGGAGGTCTAATAAGACTTAGAAGAGGCAAATGTTCTGAAAATTCAACCATTTGAATATTAAAATATTATTCAGATGAGATGTATATATTATTTATTAGAGTGATGTCTTCGATCTGATTCAGTGTAACTACTGACCTGTAGTTTAATGTGGCATTTTCATCATTAATTGCCTCTACCTGCTGACTCATTCATGATACCATTTCCCATGGAAATCAGTCCTTTGGCCCCACTTGGGACTGGAAATCTTGATAATAGCGTGACAACACTTTTTTTATGAATCTTCTTGGGGAAATTGTTAGTTTTCTTGTGTTTAATTTTTTTTCTCTACATTTTTGTCCTTTTCTCCCTTAAATGACTTTCTCATGACTAATAATAATACAATTGAATATCTATCATAAAATATTGGTGTATCACTGCCAACCTCTTTTAGTACTTGTTTTAGTTTTCTAGCACAGCAGTAACAAAGCACCACAAACTGAGTGGCTTAAATAATACGAATTTATTGTCTTGCAGTTCTGGTGGCTAGAAGTCTGAGATTGAAGTGTTAGCAGGGCTATGATCCCTCTGAAGGCACTAGGGAAGGATGTTTCCAGGTGTCTTTCCTTGGCTGTGACAGTATAATTACAACCTTCACAGAGTGTTCTTATGTGTGTGTCTGGGTCCACATTTCCTCGTTTCATAAGGACAACAGTCATATAATTAGGGGCCCACCCTACTCCACTATGATCTTAAGTAATTATATTTGCAACAACCCTATTTCCAAATAAGCTCACAGTTTGCATTACTGGGAGTTAAGACTTCAGTATATGAATTTTGGGAGAACAGAATTCAAAACAGTAGTATACTAATTAAAATAATTTTCTTCATGCCATCTGTTCAGATGCCTCCTGTGCACTATTAAAATGTTATTTGTATTTCATTTGTATTTGTTAGTTTTGAATGATTACATTGTGATTCCTTTTTTTAAAAAAAAATCAATGTTCCATAAATAGAAATATAATTTTAATGGGAAGATAACTTAGAATTGTTTAAATATTTGATAATACCATGTTTTTAAAAATATATGACTAGAGATATAGATATCAGGTTTTGGGTCCATAAAATAGTCAGCTTCAATTTGCTACAAAAAGCAATTAGCTATATCACGTGCATTGTTTATATACAAGGTGAATCAATTTCTACTATCTTAAGTTCCTACTGAAGAGTAATTTGAAGCTATGGGACAATCCAGTAAACTCTTTTAAGCCATTAGGTTGCTAGAAATAATTTAATAATTCAGCACACTAAATGGCATCCGCCTGGTTTGAAAGAGTGTCTGATATCATCCCTAAGGTGTTAGCTATATTCGTTTTGTAAACTACCAAGGACTTATCTGTCTTTGAAAAAAATTTGAGCATAAATTTAAAAACACAATTCCATGATCCTTTTGATTGTACTATTATAAAATTCATGGTGATATAAGCCTTCCTGGGAAAAATAAAGAGAAAAAGTGCAAGTTAGTTCTTTACAATCACTTCCCTTTTGATTTCTTGTAATGAGTTAGCTGAAGCAATAGTTGCATTGTTGTTGTTTTACAAATGCATATTAAAAGAATGGTCACTTATTGCCTTTGTTTTAGAAAAATGACAAATGCTCATTTAAAAAGCATTCCAGCAATACAGAAGTGCATTGAAAAAAATAAAGAAAAAAAAGAAGAAAAAATGATAAAAGGAAGGAAGGAGATACATAAATAAGTAAATGAAACTTATGTAACACTGTATGTTAACTACACTGGAATTAAAATTAAAAAATAAATAAGATACTATGGCAAAGAAACCATTATACTTAGTAACTGATCAGATAACATTACCATTAAAAAAATGAAGAAAAAAAAAAGAAAGAAAAGCAACAGCCAGTACTAAACCCTAGATTGACATCATTCCTTTCTGTTTTGGAGAGGTCAGTAATGTGTCATCATAGCAATAGAACCGTACTCTACCCCCCCTGCTTGCAGCAAATCTGCAGGCATTATCATTTGTGAATTTGAAGAATGCATTATTCATTGACCTCCAATACGCTGATCACCAGATCATTCACTTTATAGCAAAGGAAGAGGAGCAAAGATTCATTCTTATAGAAATCACTGATAATCCCATATACCTCATTACCTAGAAAAGGTGAGCTTGATAGAATGGTAAAATGGCATACTAAAAGATTGACTAGGGTGCCATCTTGGAGGCAACACTCTATGAGGTTAGGATGCCATACCACAATGGGATATAGACTTCCAATTTTCAATCAACAGTGTTAGAAAGTAACTTCTAAACCTGAATTCTTAGTCCAGGAATCAAAACATATAGGTGATATTGACATCATCATCATTATACCTATAATCCACTTAAGTACTTTTTGCTTTCTATACCAATGAAGTTGTCCTGTCTCATGGCACAAATGCTTCTACTTCACAGTACAGTTTTATTAACTTATTAGCTAAGACCTGGCCTTTTGGATTCTTTCCTGGCCATTTTGGACTGTTCAAACAACAGAGATGTAGAAGGTGGGTGATTTATTTGAGTACCTTAGAAATTTTAGGTTGTTGTTAAACAACGAGAGCAAAGAAGACTAAGGTTGGAACCCTAAGGAAACACTGGATTATCTGTTACTCTCTTGCCCACTAGTTTTGGATAGTGGAAAATTACAACAATCTAGATTCCAAGGATGGAACTGTGGCCTAGACTCCACAGTTGTATGGTCTAAATATCTGTGTCCCCCCAAAAATTATATGTTGAAACCTAATTCCCAATATGATGGCATTTGGAGGTGGGACCTTTTATGAAGTAATTAAGTCATAAGGGCAGAACTTCATGGATGGAATGGATACTTTATAAAAGAGACCCCAGAGAGATTCTATGTCCCTTCTACTATGTGAGGACACAGTGAGAAGATACCCACCATGGACCAGGAAGAAGGCCCTCAGCAGACACAGTATCTGCGGCACCCTGATCTGGAATGTGCCAGACTCCAGAACTGTGAGAGATAAATTTCTGTTGTTAGTAAGACACCCCGGTCTTTTGGTATTTTAGTATAATAGCCTAAACAGAGTAAGACAACAGTATTGAAAGTTTGGTCAAGAATCCCTCTAACAGAGATGCTGTCAGGAAGTTAGGGAAGACATGGAATGGGTGATTGGAGAAGGAAGGCTGATTACTAAATTAACCCTGGGAACCAATAATAGAACAGATATAGAAGTTGGGACTGTAATAGCTATATTTTAGGTTAATATGTTTGCTTCCTTCTTTGCCTTTCCTCTTTGTTCAATTCTTTAAAAGGCACTAATAATGAAAAGAGTTTTTAATTTCCATCGATAGTATGGAAGAATTGACACCATTCTGTAATGATATGGTAACTGATGAGATTTTGGTTACCCTCATCTGGACAAAAGACCAGAGTCGATGCTAAGGTCAAACAGGTGGACCATTATATACATTTTCTGTTGCCTCTCCAGACTCCATCTTCTCCACTCTGCTCGGTCCTGGAACACTCATTTGTCTGGACAGTATCAACGAGCTTCCTTTCCTCTGCTTCCGTGTTGGGTTCGGCCAACGAAAGACAGCGGCAGAATCTCAAGGAAGTAGAAGATCAAGGACAGGACCTACACTCCCTTGCTTCCTTTCTGGTAAATGTTGGCTGTGTCTACCTTCTGAAAGCCACACTCTCATCAGGCAGCCATCCTTTGCAGTAATCCCTCCCTCTTCTTGCCCCCTTAGGTCATGGAGGACATGATCTTCCCCTTTTCTTCTCCTCCCCATGGCTAGCCCTAATTCTTGTTGGCCTTTCCCAACTCTGCTCATATCTTCGCAAATAATGTCTTTCATTCAACTCTTCTCAATTACCTCCATTCTACTATGCTTTCTGTTTCTTTCCAGGATCCCCCACAGATCCAATATGTTAGCTATCAAAGACCTGGAATTTCATCTTTCCTGTCTGTTCTCTTTGCATTTAGTTTCTAACCTAATCTGCCTAGAAAGAAGGGTTTGTGCATTTGTCTTATGTTTACATGACAAACAGAATATTTATGCCCCATTCATATTTGAAAGTGCTTGCCCTCTATATAATTCTGTAAATACAAATAAGAAATAAGGGTGTGGTTTTCAGAATAAATCCCATTGGCTAATATTTATCAGGTGTGAACACATAGATGTATTGTGCTAGGATGCTATTCAATATGCAGGAACAATAGGAGTCGCTGTCAGAATTCTTGGGTTCAAATCATAAGGTTGCTCATAAGGGTTTTTTTTGTTTGTTTTGTTTTTTTTGTTTTTTAGCAGAAGAAACCAGAGGCTGCCTTTGGCAAAAGCATGAAAATAATGTTCTGGCATTGTGGCAGGAAGGAAATCAACGTACAATTCACATGTTTTATTTTGAGCCCAACCAGATGTTTTCTTATAGTTCTGAAGGGTTTGCAAAACCACAGCAACTCTTCCCCCTTTTCTTTGGAAAGATAGCTCCTGGTTCCCATACTGCTTATATATGTGTCTCCAATGAAAACTCGACACTGTGCTAAATACAGTTTAGCCTGTTTTTATTTTTATACACATTTCTTGAATAGTGTTAAAAGATAAACTGAGGCATATTTAAATTTTTAAGCAAAAATTGATTCAGATCAGGCAACATCTAATCTAGCAAGTAGAAAAGATGTCCAAGGAGCTGTACAAAATAAAAGTTGGTTATAGGCAGAAGGAAGTGGGAACAAGGCCTTTATACTCGGCAAAAAGTGGGTTGCTTATTGCTAGGTTACTTCCCTTTAAGGGATGGTAGGGATCTCGTTTGACAGATTACCTAAGTAGGGCCAATCAGGTGATTGCTGATTGGTTTAAGATTCCATTTCTGGGAGAGATGTCACTGTGATTAAGTCAGTTTGGTGATATAGGGCTTAGTATAAGTCATTCCATTTTAGGCCTGTTCTCTTATTTTTAGCAACTCTCCCTTATTGATCAGACTGTCAGCCTGAGAGGTATGACAAAAAACTTAAGCTGCTACTGCTCTGGAGTTCTCACCGTTTTTGCTGAACCTCTGCAGGGCATTAATGGGTCATGAGGTCAGGTTCACATTCTTTAAGTTGGTCATTCTCTTTTTGCCTTTTCTGATGTTCTGTTCTTAGGGAAATCATTTGCTTGGTGGTTGGGGTACAAACATGATTTTCTTTTTCCAAACATGCATTGAAACCTTTTGAGCAAATAACAGTATGCCAGGAGACTATTATGATTATTGTAAGCAGGATAATTCCCAATGTCTGGAGTGCACTTTGGAGAGATAGTCCCTAAGACTCAAACCAATGAGAATCAAATAAGTCAAAAGAAGACACCTCTGAAGGAGTCACTCTTTTAAGCCAGCTGACTTGTTTGGTGATCTTACGTACCAGAGGTGTCAATCCAAGTGCAACAAGTGGTGATGGCCATAGCACACACATTTCCTTGTACAGATAAAAAAAATAATCAAGGGCTATAGTATTATCAAGAACAACTTCAGACAGAAAGTCTAGGGGGTTTTCTTGGGTAGCTATTGCTTTAGCAGCAGATTCTGAAATATCTTTAAGAGTTAAAGGGAGATTCCTAATCATAGCCTCTTTGCACAGACTCCTGGCTAGGGAAGGAAGCATCTGCCAAAAAGAAGCACATTTTGAGTCATGAATGCCTCCTGGCAATTGCCATTTGAGTCTATGGCTTGGAAATAAAAAGGTGACAGCCATGGAGACCAGTAAAACATAAGGGTCTATAGACTGCACAGAAAGTTTTATTCTGTGCTCTTGCCTTATGTCCCCTTCTTATTATAGAGGCTGAATGCAAGCTTGCCCAAGTTTGGGGTTGTTAGCCAAAGAGATGGACCCCAGGGTGAAACTGTCTGACATGACAGAGAGAAGGCTGAGTTTGTTCCAGAGAAACTGAGACCTTGGAAATCCAGGAGAAGTTTGTGATGGGCAGAACTACAAGATCACCAGTATCATGGCAGATCCAGAAATCACTTGGAGGTAGATTCCCACCCTCCACCACATCTTGCAATGGCCTGAGATATGTGCCAGCTCAGAGCAAGGCAAAAGGTGGACCAAAGAATCATAAAGACATTTCCTCATGTAAGCATTAAGAAAAGGATGGTCAGAGAAGGAAGGAAGAATGGAAAGAAATGTTTTTGATCTGATATCTTGGGAAGAAGCAGTCTACCTCAGTGTGAGCTACTTCTCTTCCTAGCCAATTTGATTTTGAGGTCTCCGGCATTGCTTGGCACAGGACCAGATGTCAAGTGGAGCCTTCTTCGGTTGTGAAATATCCACCCATGTTTTGACACTTCATAATTTGACAGTAGTGTTGGTATAATGTTGTGATTCCAGTTATTGTCTTAAAATGTTATGTGTCAGAGAAATACCAAATTTGCTTGTCAATTCCATTGAGAGTTCCATAATGAACTCTCATCAAATCTTTAATCATGAGCCTTTTAAAGTCTTCTGTTATCTACAGACAGTTACTGTTTGACTCTGATGCTTTTGCAAAACTAAGAATCATGGAAAGGACCTTACCAAGTACTATTGACACTGACATGGCTGGTGTGGATGTTACCCAATTTGAATCAGTTTTTGCTCAAATAAACTCTTACCATTTTGATGTCCCTCAGTTTATCTTTTATAATCTGGTGAGATTTTTCCACCCAGTTTTTTTTTTAATTTTTAATGTTTATTTATATTTTGAAGGGGTGGGCAGAGAGAGATGGAAACAGAATCTGAAGTAGGCTCCAGGCTCTGAGCTGTCAGCACAGAGCCCAACACGGTGCTCAAACTTATGAGCTGTGTGATCATGACCTGAGCCAAAGTCGGACACTTAAAGGACTGACACACCCAGGCACCCCTCCCTCGGTTTATCTTTTAACACTGTTAATCTAATATATATGAATACAAAAATAGGCTAAACTGTATTTAGCACAGTATTGATATTTTATTGGAGACGCATGAATTATATAAGCAGGATAGGAGCCATGAGCTTTATTAGGTCTTTGCTTACTTAAGAAAACCTGGTCTTCTCAATATTAAAAGAGCTACATTTTGTTCACACCTATGTAACCTTCTGTATTTGCCTTTAATATCTTCTATTGTCACTTTCACTGAACAGATGATTATTATTTCATAATGATCAGTGATCCTATTTATTCAAATATTCAAACAATTTAATGTTCTGACAACTTCCCCAAATCAGATTATTTTTCTAAATGTTTACTTATTATTTTTGAGAGAGAGATAGAGAGCAAGCAGGGGAGGGGCAGGGAGAGAGAAAGGGAGACAGAATCCCAAGCAGGCTCAATGTATTGTCACCACAGAGCCCAATGTGGGGCTCGAACCCACGAACCATGAGATGATGACCTGGGCTAAAATCAAGAGTAGAACGCTTAACTGAGCAAGCCACCCAGGTGGCCCTCAAAATCAGATGCTGAGTGGGGTCTGATGGGAGATGTCACAATATGTATCTTCCTTGTCTGACTAATTTCACTTGGCATAATGTGATAAAGGTCCATTCTCACTGTTGCAAATTGTAATATTTCCTTATTTTTTTATTAAAAATTTTTTTAATGTTTATTTATTTTTGAGAGAGACAGACTGAGTACGAGTGGGGGAGGGACAGAGAGAGGGAGACACAGAATCCAAAGCAGGCTCCAGGCTCCAAGCTGTCAGCAAAGAGCCAGACGCAGGGCTTGAACTCATGAACCATGAGACCACGACCTGGGCTGAAGCCAGATGCTTAACTGACTGAGCCACCCAGGCGCCCCCTCCTTGTTTTTTTATGAGTGAATATTTCATTGCATGAACAATATTTTGATATATATTTCATGTATACCACACACACACACACACACACACACACACACACACCTCTCTGTTATCCACTCATCCATCAATGGATATGTAGCTTATTTCCATGTTTTGTCCATTGTAAGTAGTGCAGCTATGAACATGAGGTTACAGATATGTTTTTGAGTTAGTATTTTCATTTCTTTTAGGTATATTACCAGAAGTGGAATTGCTGGATCATATGGTAGTTCTGTTTTTAATTTTTTGAGGAGCCTCCATGTTGTTTTCCACAATGACTGTACCACTTTGCAATTCTACTAACAGTTCTCCAACAATAAACAAGCATTTCCTTTTCTCTACATCTATGCCAGCATTTGTTATCTCTTGTCTCTTTCATGAAGGCCACTCAAACAGGTGTGAGGTGATAGCTCACTGAGGTTTTAATTTGCATTTCCCTAATGATGTGTGATGTTGAACATGTTTAAATGTACCTGTTGGCCTTTCATATATCTTCTTTTTTTAAGTTTATTCATTTATTTTGAAAGAGAGAGAGAGAGCAAGTGGGGAAGGGGCAGAGAGAGAGAAAGAGGGCGAGAGAGAATCTCAAGCAGGCTCCACACTGTTTGCACAGAGCCTGATGTGGGGCTTGACCTCATGATCCATGAGATCATAACCGAGCCAAACAAAGACAGATGCTTAACCAACTGAGTCACCAGGTGCCCCTCTTTCATACATCTCCTTTGGAGAAATATCTATTTGGGTCCTTTGCTGATTTTGTTTTGAATTATTTGTATTTTTTTTTGCTATTGAGTTCTATGAGTTCTTTATATATTTTGGATATTAACCCTTATTAGATATATGGTTTGCAATTTGTTCCTCCATTCCATAGCTTGTCTTTTCATTTTGTTGATGGCTCCTTTTGCTGTGCAGAAGCTTTTTATTTTTTTTTAATTTTTTTATTTATTTTTAATTTTTTTTAACGTTTATTTATTATTGAAAGGCAGAGAGAGACAGAGAGTGAGCAGGGGAGGGGCAGAGAGAGAGGAAGCCACAGAATCTGAATCAGGCTCCAGGCTCTGAGCTGTCAGCACAGAGCCTGACGCGGGGCTCGAACCCACTAACCGTGAGATCATGACCTGAGCCGAAGGCGGATGCCCTACCGACTGAGCCACCCAGGCGCCCCTAGAAGCTTTTTAGCTTGATGTGGTACCACTTGTTTCTTTTTGCTTTTGTTGCACATGCTTTAGGTGTTCCTTTAAAAAACTTTTAACTGTTTATTTATTTTTGAGAGAGAGAGAGACAAAGAGGCGGAGGGGAAGAGACAGAGAGAGATGCAGAATCTGAAACAGGCTCCAGGCTCTGAGCTGTCAGCACAGAGCTTTATGTGGGGCGTGAACTCACAAACCATGAGATCATGACCTGATCTGAAGTTGGACGCTTAACCAACTGAGCCACCAAGGTGCCCCTGTACATGCTTAGGTGTTCTATGTTTCTTTTCTTTTTTTTTTTTTTTTTTAATTTTTTTTTTCAACGTTTATTTATTTTTTGGGACAGAGAGAGACAGAGCATGAACGGGGGAGGGGCAGAGAGAGAGGGAGACACAGAATCGGAAACAGGCTCCAGGCTCTGAGCAGTCAGCACAGAGCCCGACGCGGGGCTCGAACTCACGGACCGCGAGATCGTGACCTGGCTGAAGTCGGACGCTTAACCGACTGCGCCACCCAGGCGCCCCTCTATGTTTCTGAGAGTACACTTGATTTATATAAATGTTTAATTTTCTTTAAGCCAATTAAATAGAACTACTTACATAATAATTGTGGCAATATCATCCAGAAGTAGAAAAAATTGCATATTTATACAACATACATAGCTAAACATATGTGAACATACAGATAGATACAGAGACTTTATAGTTCTTATTTAAAAATTTTAGCCACCAGGGGCACCTGGGTGGCTCAGCTGATTAAGCATCTGACTCATGATCTCACAGTTTAGAAGATCGAGCCCTGCATTGGGCTCTGTGCTGACAGTGTGGAGACTGCTTGGGATTCTCTCCCTCTGTCCCTCTGCCTCTCACTCTCTAAATAAATAAATAAATAAATAAATAAATAATTTTAAAACGTGAGCCACCAGACAGGTAGAGTAATGAAAAACTCACTAGTTTATGAAAGAACAGTGGGGTCCAAATTGCTTCTGGAAGATGCAAGTAAGATTTCAATTTACCTGCTCAGATGGATTTAAAAAAGAAATTAACTAATTTTGCAGAAGAGACTTTAAAGATTTTTAATAGGTCTAGTTTTCAAATTGGCCTTCTCTCTTTTTTCTTTTCCTTCTGATAAGAATACCCTTGGTTCCTGGAGAAGACAATGGTAGAATGCTTACATCTCAAAAGGCACAGAGAAAGAATACAAATTCCATCAGGAAGGACTTTGGTTCCCTAAATCCAGATATTTTACAATATCTGCAAGTTTTCTGAGATGAATAGAGGAGGTTTGGGGATTGGTTAAAAAAAAAAAAAGATAGGTGGGCTTTGAATTATTTCTAGAGTCACATTTCTGCTCTTGTAAAAGACTAGATTTGTAAGACAAGTACACTTGCTTTTAATTCCTCAAAGAATTCAGTTGCAACCTGCAGGATATCAAATGACTGCCTCACCCATCCAACTACATTATCCTCAGTTTGCTTTTTTATATCAGGAAGAAGATATTCAATAAAGATGGAAATAAAAAAAAAAAAAAACTTGTGTTTTAGATTTAGCGCTGTGTGTCCTTGGAATGTTTTAGCAAATCCTTCCACAAAGGTTTCAGAATGTTTTACTTTCTCTCTGAGTACATAGTTTCATTTTAGATTGGGGGGGGGGGGAAGTTCCTATCAAGCTGACTATCAGCTTCCAATTTAGCCAACTTTTGACCACAGAACAGTTCAAAAATAAATCCTTTCAAATATCTTGTCAGGCTTCAGCCAGGACAAACAATAAATATTCCTGACAATATCAAACAACCCCACAAATGCATGAAGCAAAAGATACTACCTTCCCAAGACCTTCCCACTTTCAAAGATAAACCAGAAGAAAGCCTTAGGCAATTCCCCTGAGAGCCAGCAACACTCTGTAGGACCCCAGCCAGAAAGAGTATAATCTACATATCTGTCCAGCCATATTTAGCCACAAATGGGGTGCAACGCACATTTCTGTCTGGTCATCTTTTTGTGGCTCCCAATCTGACTGTTACCACGACAAGTTGTCAGGTCACAAAGTGAGACAAACAAGAAGGCAATGGTTGTCCCCGGGGGGAGAGAAAGGTTGGATAATCAGTTGGTACCTCAAAGCAAATTGAGTCATAATTCAAAGATCTAAGTCTTATAAATGTTTTTTGCCTGCCAATCAGACTTTGGAAAGAAAGGGAAATGTGAAATCTTGCCTTCTTTCCTTTTTTTAAAAAAAGTATGTATTTATTTTTGAGAGAAGTGGGAGTGGCAGAGGGGTAGAGAGAGAGAGGGAGCCAGAGGACCTGATGCAGGCTCTTTGCGGACAGTGAAGAGCCTGACATGGAGCTCGAACTCATGAACTGAACTGTGAGATCATGACCTGATTCCAGTTTGGGACACTTAACCAACTGAACCATCCAGGTGCTCTTGTCTTCCTTTCTTGAGGAGGCATTACAGATAGAAAGATAGAAATGGGAGAGCTGACACTGGTAAGAATCCTCACCTTTTGCAGGCTTCTGCCAGTTTTCTCAGGATCATGTCTGCAGGCTCGGGAGTGAGTGGGGTGTCCCAGTGGGCCTCATCCTGGCCACCAGAAACTATAAAAGAGGAAAAATGATTCTTCCTTTATCCTTTATGGTGAGTGCTTGGCTGAGACCCCTTTTTCTCTAGGGCACCTTGTAAATGGAGAAGTTTATCTAGGTTAAAAGTTCTTCGCAGCAGCCACAGTAATTCAAGATTATCTTTGGTAAGGCTAGCCTGCTTGTTCAGGCTTAAAACAAAATTTAACCAGGGCTCCTGGGTGGGTCAGTGTGTTAAACATCCAACTTCAGCTCAGGTCATGATGCCATGGTTGATTTGTTTGAGCTCGGCACCCGCTGTCCCCTCTCCACTCTCAGCACAGAGACTGCTTCAGATCCTCTGTTTCCTCTCTCTGCCCCTCCCCAGCTCGCTCTCTCTCTCTCTCTCTCTCTCTCTCTCTCTCTCAAAAAGTAAATAAATATTTAAAAAAGCAAAAAACAAAACAAAACAAAAAACAACAGAAAAAAAGCCCACAAAATTTTATTCGCCGGAGATGTCACACTGGCCCCAAGTCCCCCTTAAGTCAGACCCAATCCAGCCAGGATCCAATCCAGTTTCTAAGTTAGACCTAGCCTGACCTAGTAATCCTTCCTGGATTCTTTTTTTTTTTTTTTTTTTTTTTTTACTTTTTACTTTTTTTTTTTTAATGTCTTATTCTTTTTTTTTTTTTTTTTTTTTTTTTTTTTTTTGAGAGAGAGAGACACAGAGGGAGACAGAGAATCCCAAGCAGGCTCCAGGCGCTGAGCCATCAGCACAGAGCGCAAGGCAGGGCTCGAACCCACAAAGCTGAGATCATGGCCTGAGCCGAAGTCCCGCGCTTAACCCACCGAGTCACTCAGATGCCCCTCCTTCCTGGTTTTGAAGTGCATCCATTCTGACAAAGGACTCCTTCCGGTTTCTAAGTCGGACCCGGTCCGTCCCGCATCCGGTGGGGTTTCTAACCCGGTCCCGTGTCTGAGTTGAACAGAGGCTCTTCTGGTTTCTGGGTCAGCTGCCATTCGACCTCGGACTCCCTCGGTTTCACGGGTGCACCCAGTCTGACCCCAGACCCAGCCCAGGAAAGGAAATGCCTGCTGTCTGAAAGCGCCTCACAGAGCAGCTGCAGAGCTAGGCTCCAGGAGGGACTTACCGCCTCCAGAGCCTGCGAGAAAGCGGCAAGCTGAGGGGAGCTCAACAGGTAGGTAAGCCTGGTGGCTCCTTGGTCCTGGGGGCTGCTGGGGTCTCCTTTTGTTTCCTCTTGTGACACCCAGACTCTTAAAAGATGAACTGAGGCATAGTAAACTTTTAAGAGTTTGAGCAGAATTTGAATCGGGCAGCGTCCCATCTAGCAGATAGAAAAGATGTTCAAGGAGCTGAACAAAATGAGAGTTGTTTGTAGGCACAAGAGAGCAGAAACAGGAAGGGAAGAGAGCCTGTTGGTTATTGCAAGGTGGCTTTGCTTTGGGAGATGGCAGGGGTGTATCAAGCTGATTACCTAACTAGTGCTGATCAGGCGACTCCTGAGTGACGGCTTCAAGACTTCATTTCTGGAGAGCAGTAACTCTAAGTAAGTCTTGATGCCTTTGGGGACTTAGGACTTAACCTAAGCACCTTCATCTGGGGACTGTTGTCTTGTGTTTAACAACAGAGAAGCTTGTCTTTTTCGTATACAGGCAGGTATAGAATTCCTGACTTTATGTATAGCATTGTTTTGTTTCGTTTTCTGGATTTAATCCACATTCAAGTTTAACTAGTAAAAATACACTATTTGTTATGCCCAGAATTCGTGATCCCCAAAGACCACCAGGGAGCCGAGTCCGATGCAAAAGCAAAAGAGCCTTTATTCGAGCTAGCTCGAGCTCAGTCCCCTACCTGCACCGACGCAGCGGTGAGATACGGGGGAGAGAGAGCGAGTTTCAAAAGCACAAAGGTTTTATAGGGGTCTAGGGGCAGCCGATTGGCTGGGGAAGGGTCGTGGCCTTGGCCGATTGGCTGGGGAAGGGTCAGAGTCCTGTTACGCAGGTCGCTGGGCGTGTTTTGATCAGAAAGTTTGAATGGGTGAGCGGGAGGTTACTCAAGGGGAGGAGGCGCGATCTGAGGTTTCTGCGATTTTCCCGGAAAAGGGGTCATGTCGGGGACATAGTCACTCAAGGTGGAGAACACAGAACAAGATGGAGTCAGCTGGCATAGGCCCGCCCTTTCATTCCCCCCTTGTCATGTAGCTTACGGACCCAATCATGGGACCGGCTGCATTTATGGTGACAAGAGGAACAGAGTTTGGAGGTTTACACTAAGTTCTGGGAAGCATGTGTCCCTGGGGTGGCTCTGGGAGGTCTGATTAAGTATTGTCCCCGAGCTGGTGTCTATGATCTGCCAGGTGATGTTTTGGGGGGCGTGGGGACTCCTGGCAGCATGAGCAATGACAAGCAGAGTTAACAGAGTTACCAATATTAGGTGGCTCGAATGCGCTGTAGCTTGAGCTTGAGCGGGTTGTGTTGGTCCCGACTGATGGCCCATTGCATGACAACGTCCTTCCGGATCGAGGAGGGGTCCGCTGGCCGAACGTGGGTGTGATGGACCCAGGTTGCGATGCCGTCTACTTTGAGAGCGGTGGGGGTTGTCAGCACCAAGATGTAGGGTCCCTTCCAGTGCGGCTCGAAGGTCTCTCGGTGGTGCCTCTTGACATAGACCCAGTCTCCCGGCCTGTACTGATGAGGTGTCGGGGTTGGGCCAGCCTCGTAGATGGCACGGAGGCGTGGCCAAATGTCCTCATGCGCCCTCTGGAGCCCTCTCAAGGAAAGAAAAAGTTCTTGATCTTTAAACTCAGCAATAAGTTCAGCTCGAAGGCTGGGAATAACAGGGGGTGGCCTGCCAAACATGATCTCGTAGGGAGTAAAACCCAGAGTGTAAGGAGTGTTTCTAACCCGGTAAAGGGCGTACGGTAGGAGAGTCACCCAGTCCCCGCCAGTCTCCATGGTTAATTTGGTAAGGGTCTCTTTTAGGGTTCTATTCATTCTTTCTACCTGTCCTGAGCTCTGGGGCCTATAAGCACAATGTAATTTCCAGTTTGCCCCCACCGCCTTGGCTACTGCCTGTGTTACCTGCGAGATAAAAGCTGGTCCATTGTCTGATCCTACCATGGCAGGAAAACCATACCTGGGTAAGATGTCTTCTAGTAGCTTCTTAGCCACCGTCTGAGCTGTTTCATGCTTGGTTGGGTATGCCTCCACCCAGCCAGAGAAGGTGTCTGTAAATACTAAAAGATATTTATTACCATACTTTCCTGGTTTGACTTCAGTGAAGTCGACTTCCCATTGGGCTCCCGGTCTGGTGCCTCTGAGCCTGGTTCCTTTTTTATTTGATGTGGCTCTCGAGTTGGTGAGTTGGCAGGTCTTGCAGGCAGATACAACTTGCTCTATTTTGGTGTCCTGTTGGTGAATCTTGATTCCGGCATGTCGGATTAAGTCTTTTAATTTTCGGGCCCCCATGTGAGTAGACCGATGCATGTGCTCTAATATTGAGTCTCCGAGCTGGTCTGGCAGCACGAGCTCCTTGTTAGGTGTATACCACCATCCCTTTATCTCCTGGGCCATGAGGAGTTTCTTGATCCGCTGTAACTCCTCCTGGGAGTACTTGGGCTGGTCTGGTAAAACTGGGTCTCCCGGGTCCGGTAGTTGTATGGTCATGGTGGGGACTGGAGTAAGGGCTACTGCCTTGGCTGCCTGGTCAGCCTTTTGATTACCTCTAGCTACTGGGTTATCAGCTTTTTGGTGCCCTTGGCAGTGGATAATGGCTAGCTTGGCAGGAAGCCATAAGGCCGTAAGCAGGTTAAGTATCTCCTGCTTATTTTTTATAGTCCGTCCTTCTGCCGTCAGTAACCCCCCTCTTGATAAATTGCCCCATGAATATGAGCTGTGGCAAATGCATAACGGCTGTCTGTGTAGATGTTAAGCCGTTTTCCAGCTCCCAGCATCAGCGCCTTGGTGAGGGCTATAAGCTCTGCTCGCTGGGCTGATGTTCCGGAGGGTAGAGCCTCCGCCCATACGGTGTCCGTTTCGGTGACCACCGCTGCACCTGCATACCTGTGTCCGTCTTGCACAAAGCTGCTGCCATC
Organism: Lynx canadensis; assembly: GCF_007474595.2. Classification (NCBI taxonomy): domain Eukaryota; kingdom Metazoa; phylum Chordata; class Mammalia; order Carnivora; family Felidae; genus Lynx; species Lynx canadensis. Next base: position 32,735,493 of record NC_044316.2, on the reverse strand, counting down.
AGTGAACCAAGTAGCCTCGGCATCGGGGAGGGGCCGGTCGGTCAGGTCCATCCGGAATCCATGTACTTGTTCTAGGATTCCCGCACAGTCATGTAGTGGAGCACCTAGGTCAGGGTCGGGCAGCAGGGTTGCAGGATTGAGGGCTGCACTGGGGTGGAACCGCACTCGTGGAGGGTTGAGTAGGAGGCTCTGGTAATGAGTCATACGTGTATTGCTCATCCATCTATCCGGAGGCTGTTTCAGGACTCCTTCAATGGCGTGTGGGGTCGTGATCCAGATCTCCTGTCCTAGGGTCAGTTTGTCGGCATCCTTGACTAGGAGTGCTGTCGCCGCAATAATTCTTAGGCATGGTGGCCAGCCGGCAGCCACTGGGTCTAGTTTCTTAGACAGGTAAGCCACTGGGCAGTTCCAGGGGCCTAAGGCTTGAGTTAGAAACCCTTTTGCTATTCCCTTATGTTTGTCTACAAACAGGTGGAAGGGTTTCGTAATGTCTAGTAGGCCCAGGGCTGGGGCACTTAAGAGGGCCTTTTTTAACTGATTAAAGGCAATTTCTTCTTTTTCAGTCCATTTAAATGTTTTCCCCTCTTTGGTAGCTTCATATAGGGGCTTGGCAATCTCAGCAAAACCTGGAACCCAGAGGCGGCATTAGCCGGCCTATCCTAGGAATTCCCTCACTTCTCTTCGGGAGGTGGGAGTAGGGATCTTTAGGACAGTTTCTTTTCTGGCATCTGATAACCGCCACTGTCCGCCCTCCAGGATATATCCCAGGTAACTTACCCTCTCCCTGCATATCTGAGCCTTCTTCGCAGATGCCCGGTACCCTAAGGCCCCCAGGGTAGCCAGCAGGTCCTGGGTCCCTCGCTCACAGTCTTTGGCCGTGTCGGCAGCAATAAGGATGTCATCTACATACTGTAGGAGGGTGAGGCCAGGGTGCTCCCTTCTGTACTCACCCAGGTCCTCGTGTAGTGCCTCATCGAAGATGGTGGGTGAATTTTTGAATCCCTGAGGATTCAAAAGTGAAAAGGGCCCGCCCTTTCACTATTGACATGCTTCCACAAGCAAAGCCTCTCTGCAACCTTAATGCCTGCTACAATCCTTGGTAAAGAGTAGGGACTCTGTAAATGTTTGTTGAACTTCAGGGTTATGTGCGCCTGTTTTGTTTGTTTTCTTGAAGATGGCCCATATGTGCCCTTATGGTAAAAATCCTATTTATTTTAAATAAATTTAAATTTGATAAGATATATCAAGCGGCAAGCAACAAGTCTAAGCCATCAAAATGGGGCATCATTGCATAAGCTTTCAGAATCAGAATGTAAGACTGTCAAGGAATGGCTTTGTAAATGTGTAAATCTCAAAACTAAGAAGAGCTGTATTCAGATATCCTCCCCTCTGTTGGTGTATACCTATGAGCTCTGCCCTTGAAGCCAGACAACTGATACTCTGATTGCTTTTCAAATTGAAAGCCTCACCTACTGTTTGCAAACGTGTTCTCTTCTCTTTTGCCCTGTTATTGAACAAACAGGCATTGATTTCTCTCTCCCTCTCTCTTTTTTTAAGCAACAGGCTCCCACAGCTATTAGATACAACCGTGCCTGTTTAGTGGAGGGTTTAACTGAGAGTCATGTTAAAAAAAGAAAGACAGACAGACAAGTAAGGACTCTAATTCCTGCACAGTCTGTTGGTTGATTGCTGTTACAAAAATAATGAATCTGATGTGACAGATGGAACAGATGTAACTCACTAATTATTAATACACAGCTTCGTAGGGGGAAAAGTGTGTTGGGAGGTATTTATGGCCACATTACAGCTGAAAGCAGTCGGGCAAACAGACATATCAAAGGTGGCTGATGATACCCACACTTAGCAAGCAAAACTGAACTCTTCTTTTGGATGAAGATCAGCACTTCCATAGGAAATGTGTAAAAGGAAGGGGAAAGGAACTTTACATCACTGTTAAAAATAATCGAGCATGCTGATCCTGTTTAGGGTGCTGGGCACTGAGTGAGCCACATACTAAGTGGTATGTTACTAATGTCTATTTCAAAACATGTGTTTCACTTGAATTGTTAGTGCATTATACATGTTCATTTATTTTAAAATACCCTTTACATATGATTTTGAAAATAAGTGCATGGAAAGAGATTAAAAGTTGAGAGAGAGATTGAAAGAGAGAGAGATTGATTTATGATGACAGGAAAGACACTATCTCAAAATTCTCTGAATTTATTAAATATTTCTTGATTCATTCGTCAACTCACTGATACATTAAATCAGTGACATTTATTGATTTATACCTTGTGCTGTTCCTTCAGTACTATGTTTCTAGTCTTTCTGGTTGAGAAGCTCAGATGAGTCTGTAGGTATACACGTATCAATAGATCATTACAGAGGTATATTTATTCATGACTCATATCGGTGTGCAAGGAAATTATATATCCATTGTTAAACAAAAAAATACAACCTACAAATTAGTAGACAAAACTTGATTTTATTCCAATACTCTTGCCAGCAGAAAGGGAGAGAGCATAGACCAAGGCTGAATACCCAGGAGTACCCAACTCCATAGGGGATTATAGACCACCTAATGTTTGCTAGTTGGCTTTATCCAGAGGATAAGTAAACTTTCTCATTTTTCTCGTATCTTCACAATCAGAGGTGGTGACAACGTGGAACAAGTCACTCAACCTCTCTACAGAAACTCAGAAATAGGAGTGCTGTCTTCGTGGGTGATTACATTTAAAAGAAATAGTACCCAGGTCCTTGAGGAAGGCATTCCTGGGTTGTAAAACTGGCAAGAAACTTTCTTAAAAGACTTCTATTTCAAAAGAACAGAGAAAGGACTTATAATCACAAGTTTGTAAAGTAAACACTCCAGGAAAAGGAAAGTCAGGGGCTTGGAGTCAGGAAGAAGTCAAACTGAGGGACACTTCAAGGCTCTCTTGGTCACCATAGAGTACACCCAGCTTTGATGCCAAAACCCCAGGTGTTCTATTTGATGCAAAATGCAACATGAGGCATGGCTTGAGTGTAACTCCGAATCTGCACTGACCAAATCAACTGGTTGCTTTGGAATGTAGCAGCACAGCCACTGACGAACACATAGTCTCTTGCAAAAACAAGTAAAATGAGAAAGAAGCAGAAAGGAATAGCATTTGCTGAGTTTTTTCCTATTCCAGGCCTTGTACCCTGGAACTGTGCATGCCTTTAACAGCAACCGTGGTGAGTTGGTGATCATGTGTATTTAACAGATTGGGGGGAGGAGGTTCTGATTTGATTTGCTTGATGTCTCAAAGTAGAATAGTTGGCAGAGCTGTTATTGGGTTTAATGTTAATGTGGTCTGGTTTCCAAAGACCATGATCAAAGCATTTAATGATTCTGCCTTCTAAAAGCGTAGAGTTATGGACTGAAAAATGAACGATTTCGGTTGAGTAGAAATTGAGAGGATCTTGGGAGTAAGGATGAGAGAAGGGAGCTTTATTCTCTAGCTCTTGTGAATGGTAGAGATAGCTGGCAATTCTATTCTACCTCACATTAAGTTCTTCTAGGAAATTAGACCATCCCTGTTTCTACTGGATCTGATTAATCAGAGAGATAGACACTTTTATTTATTTATTTTTTTTTTAAATTTTTTTTTTCAAGGTTTTTTATTTATTTTTGGGACAGAGAGAGACAGAGCATGAACGGGGGAGGGGCAGAGAGAGAGGGAGACACAGAATCGGAAACAGGCTCCAGGCTCTGAGCCATCAGCCCAGAGCCCGACGCGGGGCTCGAACTCACGGACCGCGAGATCGTGACCTGGCTGAAGTCGGACGCTTAACCGACTGCGCCACCCAGGCGCCCCGAGATAGACACTTTTAAAAGAAAAATAAGTTCATGGTATTGTATTCCAGAAACCTTGACGAAAGGAGTTTACATTAATGGATTGTGCTCAATGAGATTTCTTTAATTTTTTTTTAATGTTTATTTATTTTTGAGAGAGACAGAGTGTGAGTGGGGGAGGAGCAGAGAGAGAGGGAGAAACAGAATCCAAAGCAGGCTCCGGGCTCTGAGCTGTCAGCACAGAGCCTGACGCGGGGCTCAAATTCATGAGCCATGAGATCATGACCTGAGCCGAAGTCTGACGCTCAACTGACAAAGCCACCCAGGCACCCCTGCTCAATGAGATGTCTAAACAATTGTCCATATGATGTGATCCTCAACAAGGAAGATAGGTCACTGAGGAGTCTTTGGGGAAATGGACATAAAGGCAGACTGCCCCAGGGATCTGTTTTTCAGGGTCTGCCTTCCTATTATGTTCTTTCCTTCCTTCCTACCTGGCAGCAGTGTATACAGTCATGAATTCCCTGCTTTCTTATTTGCCATTAGTGAATGTTGTGGCTTCACATGATCAAAACCCTGTGGAAGAAGCAGAAGGTTTCTGACTGAGGTCAGTCCAGTATTATAAAATCCTGGATTTTCAGGATATATACTGATTATTTATTTTATTTATTGTGTTTGTTTTTATCTAAGAGTTTGGTATTGTAGTTTGGCATTATCTAAGAGAGAGAGAGAGAGAGAGAGAGAGAGAGAGAGAGATCACAGATATACTTATGTAAGTACTCCTGACAAAAATCTTGAAAATACCATGGAAAGAATAAATAAACTTCTACCACACCAGAGAATATGGTAAAATTTTTTTTCCTTAAAATAAATGTCTTAAAAATCCAATTATTGAAATATAAAACCAGTAGAGAAAATCCTGCAAGTCATAAGTATACAGACCAATAAGCTGTCATGAAATCAGTAACTCATGGAACTACTACTCAGGCCAAGAACTAAAGTGTTTACAGCACCCCAGATGCCCCACTGTGCTAGCTTCCAATCAGAACCCCTGCCTGTGGGACACTACCAACCTGTGATCTCCTGTATCCACTGTGAGCTTTGGTTCCTACAAAGGCCAGTCCAGTTTTGGTGTGTCTTTACTGCTGGTGTGTAAATTTTTGGGTTTTAACCCCATATCCTGGGGGACTGGGTCTGAGCTTGTTTTCATCCATCATGGTCTGTCTAGAACCCCACTCAACTTCTCAGCTGTTTAGCTGCCTCTTCTAGAATGTGCAGATGCCCTAGAGGAAAGTAGTAGCTCCAAATATTGAGCTTTTTTTCTCTAGGATTCCTGGTCTCTAGCATCTTGATCCTGTCATTCCTCATTGTGTTATTATCACTCTAAATTCAAATTTTCTGTTTGTTTTCAGTGTGAAGGTGAGCGTAAGACACTTATTTTACCATTACCAGCAGCAGAGCTCTGTGTCCCAGGCATTTATGCCACCCTCATAACACTGTTTGACATTGGAATAGGATGTGTGTGCGTGTGTGCCAACAAGGAAATAGGTTTAGAAAGGTTAAGCGATTCTCCCAACATTATATTCCTAGTAAATAGAAGTCTTAGTCTGTTGCTCTATACACGACTTTAATTTGCCTCTGAGAAGGGCATTCAGGAGTTTGAAAATACAATGGTGCCTACTCGTTCTCACAGGGCAATCCATACCTTAACATATCTCTTTGGCATTTTATAAATAAAATGGAATCTGACCAGGATATAATCATTCATTACTAACTTTTGTCTCTGTAACATTGATTTAGTGTCAGCAAAGCCTTTTGATTACAGCTGATTTTCAAGCATCCTTTAATTTAATTGGGGGTATGGCATCCTAGAGCTAATAGGGCATTTTTCTTTTTGATTCTTTTTTTTTATATATATATGAAATTTATTGACAAATTGGTTTCCATACAACACCCAGTGCTCATCCCAAAAGGTGCCCTCATCAATACCCATCACCCACCCTCCCCTCCCTCCCACCCCCCATCAACCCTCAGTTTGTTCTCAGTTTTTAACAGTCTCTTATGCTTTGGCTCTCTCCCACTCTAACCTCTTTTTTTTTTCCTTCCCCTCCCCCATGGGTTCCTGTTAAGTTTCTCAGGATCCACATAAGAGTGAAACCCTGTGGTATCTGTCTTTCTCTGTATGGCTTATTTCACTTAGCATTACACTCTCCAGTTCCATCCACATTGCTACAAAAGGCCATATTTCATTTTTTCTCATTGCCACATAGTACTCCATTGTGTATATATACCACAATTTCTTTATCCATTCATCAGTTGATGGACATTTAGGCTCTTTCCATAATTTGGCTATTGTTGAGAGTGCTGCTATGAACATTGGGGTACAAGTGCCCCTATGCAAACTCCACACCCGAAAAACAAATAACCCAGTGAAGAAATGGGCAGAAAACATGAATAGACACTTCTCTAAAGAAGACATCCAGATGGCCAACAGGCACATGAAAAGATGTTCAGCGTCGCCCCTTATCAGGGAAATACAAATCTTTTTGATTCTTATCCTCAGAAAGACTCCGATCAGCTTGTTGTTTAAAATTGTGAGCTCTTGAGCTGGAATGCCTGGATTCAGTCTTGACTCTGCTACTTACCCTGTGATTTTGCACAAGTTAGTATCACTTGTGTGAGGCTCAGTGTCCTCAGTAGCACATTCCGGCCGGTGAGAGTTCCTGTCACATAGAAGCCTGGTGAGGTTAAGTGTCTGGCCCTGAAAACATTGGCAGTGCGCTTAAGTACATATTTGCGATTGTTTTAATTTCATGGTACCTCGAAGTCAGTGTTTATTTTATTATTTTGGTATCTCGACTATCATATTGTGGTATCTTACTGCATTTTCAGTTGTTTTGTAAGGCTTTGATCAAGGGTCAAGCCCTTTTCTGAACCACGATGTACCAACTATTCTTTATACTGGCTCTCATCAATTTTAAAATATCAGAATCTAAGCAGGATTTCAGGTTGCTTTCATTGTACTCACATGGCTACTTGAGTTCCCCTGGAAAAATAAAGAATGCCCAGAAACTTAAAAGATTCCTGTCTGACTCAACTACCCATGATACAAGGTGAGAATGTCATGTAACCACTTCTCATGAATAATTAAAAAAAAATTTTTTTTAACGTTTATTTATTTTTGAGACAGAGAGAGACAGAGCATGAACAGGGGAGGGTCAGAGAGAGGGAGACACAGAATCGGAAACAGGCTCCAGGCTCCGAGCTGTCAGCACAGAGCCCGACGCGGGGCTGGAACTCACGGACCGCGAGATCATGACCTGAGCCGAAGTCAGCCGCTCAACCGACTGAGCCACCCAGGCGCCCCTAAGATATCTTTTTATTTTAAAAAAAAAAATTTTTTTTTCAATGTTTTTTATTTATTTTTGGGACAGAGAGAGACAGAGCATGAACGGGGGAGGGGCAGAGAGAGAAGGAGACACAGAATCTGAAACAGGCTCCAGGCTCTGAGCTGTCAGCACAGAGCCTGATGCGGGGCTCGAACTCACGGACCGCGAGATCGTGACCTGAGCCGAAGTCAGCCGCTCAACCGACTGAGCCACCCAGGCGCCCCCTCATGAATAATTTTTTTAACAATGTGTGATAATGCTCAATTTTTAATAGTAAATTATGGCAAGAATTAATCATAGATCAGTGTAAGTTTGTGTTTATATGCATCTGGGCCAGACCAACTTGGCTGGGGTTGTGGTGTGAGGATGAAATCTTTAAGAAGTTAGCATTATCAAAATTACATGTATTCAATACATGAAGTAAAAAACAAACAAAAAAAAAAAAAAAAACAAAAAAAAACTACCACCGTTAACTTTTCTCTTCAAATAGGCTCTTGGTCTGTTGAAGTCCTTGGGCGAAAATTGTAGGCCACAACCCAATCCCCTTATATATCCAACCACAAAGAGACAAGCCTTTCCCCTCATTATTTATTTTATCACAAAACATCCACTGGGCATGAGGAGAAAATTCTGCTTTTGGGGAATTGTTCATGACTTTTCTGCTTTGTGATAGATGCCGCTGCAACCAGTGCAGGAAGGTGAATGGCCTGTTCTTAAAGAGTATTGGAAAATGACAGAGCAGATTGTCTGAATATTATCAGTTAATTCAACATTTTCAAATCATCTCTAGTACCCGTGGCATCCATCAGCTTCCTGCCTTGAAAACACACGTGGCCGTCTAACTCTCAGACAACCCACCGGCTGACTGGCTGAGTAGGCAGACTGGTCCATCTGGATTACATCTTCCGTTCCCCCAGTGTAAGTACCCAAGATGCTTTTATAGAAGAAGCTCTGCTTCTGCTTTGTTGGCATGCTTATCACGGCTGGACCAAAAGGGAAAATCTCTTTTTTTGTTCTGGAAGTATGTGAAGTGGGCAAGGTCACCTCTACGTCCTCTCTGCTATACACAGACCTCTGTGTCTTTGGCATTCCCTCAAGTAAACAACATGAAGAAACAAAGACTGGAAAACTCAGGAACTTGTCTAGCCAACCCCTTCAACTCCATGCCCCCTCTTTCCCCCCTTCCTAACAGACAAAGGAACCCCAGTGCTCTGGGAAATGGGATGCACTTTCCTGTGTCTTTCTCAAAGCCAGTAGCAGTACTCATTCACTATCATCGCTTTACCTACCTTACTGCTTCTCAGTGTCCACATACCCATTCGGTTATTAATAGCAATCTATATGAGCTCCTTTGTTAAACCCTGATAAACAGTGGCAGTGGCACAGCCTACTGGATGAGGTTGAAGAATGCATAGTCAAAGGCTGGTTAAGATCTCCCTCCACCCTTCGCTAGCTCTGTGACCTTGAGGATATTAATTTCCTTCTCTCGGCCTCAGGTTTATCTTCTAGAAAATAATGGGAAGTAATTGTAACCACACTATAGAGTTTATGTGAACATTAAATGAGATAATGCACATAAAACACTTAGTGTAGAGTATGGAAACATAAATTTTCAACAAAGGGCAAGTGTAATTAGAAGTCCCAGCCTGGTATATCAGAAGGAGATGAAGATTTCGCTATTTGAGCCCTAGTCATATTATTTCCTTCATTTTCCACATCTGTTAAATTAGAAAGATTCAGCCCACACCTTGGGACTCCTCGTATGTGAAATATTTAGTCTGACACTCAATCATAAAATTCATAGGGTTAGGAATGAAAAGGATATGACATAATCTTAAGTATTTTTCTTGGACCATAACTTAATAAACTGAACTTACATTATCCTTCCAAAAATATAATTAATTTTATCTTGTGGTACCCCTGGAATTAAAGTCCCCTAGTAAAGCTATTCTTCCATAATCAATAGCTAAATTTGCAGATTGGAATTCTTTGGATTGCAGGACCACTGTGAATTACTAATTAGGTCCCAACCAGAGGAATGTATGTAATAAAGACTTGCACAGGGGACAGAGGCAGTTGATGAAACTTCTTCATGTGTTCTTCTCAACAGAGCTGGCTGTTTAATTGATTCCAAAATCAATTTTCAATTAGTGGTGCTTTGGCATTTAATATTAGCTGTTAAAATTGTGGGGAACAGTAAAGAGAAAAGCATGTGACTTAGTGATTGCTTTTGCCTGCACAATGGAAACTAAAAAGTCGGAGACACTGTTGCAATGTGATGCATTGCAAAAAGGATGCAATGCTTTGGAAACACACAAGGCACTCTGGTAGATTCACTTGCTGATGGCTAGGAAGTCAGCTAGTGGCCCTGAGAGTTACTGATTTTTTTCCTTACGTTTATTATCTTCAGTTCTTCAGCATTTGAATCCACAACATAGTCTCCTGTTTTTACCCCAACAAACTTTGACAAAGAGGAAGGGAAGGATTTAAAAAAAGAAAAATGAGAACAAAATGAGGCAGGTCTAGGTTTGTAAGCTTTCAAAATCTCCTTCCCGCTCTGGGCCTTTGTATCACAAAACACATGACCCAGCACATGCCTCTAAAGCAGAGTAAGGAGCCACCTCTCTTTCAGAGAGAGAGATACCTTTGTTCATGTATTCATGCACTATATTGTTTCCAATCTTAGAAATTCTGCAAACCTCACAGTGTTATGGTTTGTGGGTTAGGTCTGAATCAAACAGATGTCCTCCAAACCAGAGGGAGCACCTGGAATTTGCAGGAATTCCTTAGCAGCAGTAACTAGAGCCCAGATCAGGAAGACAGTTCCTTATGGCATCTTTATTCATATGTATATTAGCTCAGTCCTGATTGGCTGATGGAAACTACAAAAAACTTTACTAATATGAATATTTAGGATAAATATGATATATGAATATCCTAAATATTCATATTAGTAAGGTTTTCCTGTTCTTTATGTACTGTACTTCACATATATGAAGTTCATAATATATATGTATTTGATGTATATATAAAGTCATCGTTTTATATATCCCTTATTGGAGGAAGTGTAGGAAATTGCTTCTTATATTCTTTTTTAAACTGCCTTTCATATTTTTCTTTTCTGCCTATCCAAGCAGGGAAACTTGTGATGGGGTAAACAGAAAACCATCTCAAAAAACATTCAGGGGGGCGCCTGGGTGGCGCAGTCGGTTAAGCGTCCGACTTCAGCCAGGTCACGATCTCGCGGTCCGTGAGTTCGAGCCCCGCGTCAGGCTCTGGGCTGATGGCTCAGAGCCTGGAGCCTGTTTCCGATTCTGTGTCTCCCTCTGTCTCTGCCCCTCCCCCGTTCATGCTCTGTCTCTCTCTGTCCCAAAAATAAAAAAAAAAAAAAAAAAAAAAAAAAAAAAAAAAAAAACATTCAGGGCCATCAGGCACAAACTTAAGTAAACAGAGGCACAGTTGTCACTTTGGAAGGATAGACAATTCCTTATATTACATCACCAGGAAAGCCTGATACAGCGTCTGGCACTGAGTAGGTGCTAATTGCTGTTAATGAATGAATACACGAATGGATGAATGAAAGTGATCTTTAGAGAATGATTGGATCCAGGTGTCCGTCTCATTCCTCTGCACCATAAGCATATAAACACATTTCCTTTCCCACCTCCAGGGGAGAGCACTGCTGTGCCAGGCTCCATATCAGGTTTCATGGGCTAGTTGGCTGTCAGTTTGATGCACATTCTAACTGCAAGCAGGGCAGACCGAGCATTTCAATAAGGTCATCTCAAGCAGGCTCACACTCGTGAACATCACAAAGAGAAAGGTGTTTCATGGCTATGGTCTAGCAGTGGTTTTATCCTTCTGCGGACTCTGCTGACCACTCAGCCCAGAATGGCCAGTACATGGAATGTGTAAGAGCCATGTGTGTTTTGTTTCGTTGAAGTGTAATGTCAGTGTATTCCTTCAAGTGTTCAGTGTATTGTGATCTTGAGAACCAAACAGGATTAAATAGGCATATTTATTTATTTATTTTGCCTGACGAGTTCATCGTCATATTTTTAGAATCTGATTTTCCATCACAAAACTAACACCATGTAAACAAAAAGTTATTGAGTTAAATAAGAGAAAATCAGTGCAACGGAAATATCAATCAAAGATTTTGCCTGGGGTAATGCCTTTGTATGCCATTCTAAAATTTGTTTAGCAAGCATATTTAGGAATGTCTAATCTAAACTACTAATGTAATGGCTAATGGAGAAAACTCTCAGGAGATATATTGAACTGTAAAGTAAAATCATTCTCATTTTACCACCATATACAAATAGCTTTAAAGTCAAAGGACTCTCTCTCTGTAGGGCACAAGAGGAAAATAGCCTCACAAATTTATACACACGTATTTAGTACATAGCTGGACCCCGGGAACTTACTGTGTCGTTGCTGCAAACAAAGCATGGTTTTGTATAAACTCAAGTTCTCTGAAAGATACGATGATGATAAGACCCACTATAATAAAACATAACGGGAAGCCTGATGCTTTCAACATTGTGGTTTTCATCTTCACAAAATTATGCAAATTAAGAATCTGTATGCTCATGTGTTTTCGGATGAGAAAACTGAGGTGCAGGGAGTTCCATTAGCTTGCCTGCTGTGGCACAGTGGCTCATCAGCATGGCCAGCCATCATGGATTTTCATGAATGTTTCTTTAAAAATTTCTTCTTTCCTATGCCATACAGATCTTGACAGTGGGAAGAAACTCTGTTGTTTCCTTTAGGGAACCATAGAATGATTACTCATACTATTTGGATTCCAATTGTAAAAGTGTTGCACTGCGTCTTTGGATGGGAACCTAGAGACCTAACAGCAGAATTTCCAAAACAAGCCTTTCTGCCCAGTAGCGATCCATGTTCAGTGCTCTCATTCTGTTTACTGAGGGAAGGCATTTCTCTGTGTATTTGCTGACTGCTCTAAGTAAAGACACTTAACAAGGAAATAATGGCCCCATGGGTGAAAATCATAAAATGGAAAACCCCAAGGCATGTATATTTTATTACATTAAATTAAAGACACACCATCTACTATATCCCACCCAGTAAACAAAGGAGAAGCAAGCAAGAATGCTAAGCAAATATTTTTATTAAGAGAATAGCTTTTATTGGTTCCATAATATTCATTAAATTAATACATGTTTATTGTAGAAATTTGTATAATAAAAAACAACAAAATTGCACAAAACTCACCAAAAACACTAGCTAAAAATAAACATTGAAAACATGTTTCTGATTTCTTCAAATAACTTTATAAAAACCTGTGATTAGACTCTGTATTCTGTTTTGTAGTTTGGTTTTTAATTAATAATATATATTTAGAATGTTTTTCTTTTATTACATGTTTCTATAACGAATTCTAACAATTTGCCTATTAATGTGTCATGTATAATGTAATCAATTCCTTATTATTACCCATTTTGATGACTAATATTTCATGAACTTAACAGTTTGATAAACAATTTTCTTTTTTTTAATGTTTATTTTTTTTATTTTTAATTTTTATTTTTGAGAGAGAGAGAGAGAGAGAGAGAGAGACAGAACGCGAGAAGGGGAGGGGCAGAGAGAGAGGGAGACCCAGAATCCAAAGCAGGCTCCAGGCTCTGAGCTGTCAGCACAGAGCCCCAGGCAGGGCTCCAACTCACAAACTGTGAGATCATGACCTCAGTTGAAGTCGGAGGCTTAACTGACTGAGCCATCCAGGCACCCTGATAAACAATTTTCTATATAAATGTTAGAAAAGAAATTATTTGTCAAAAATAGCTAAGTACTTTTTTTTTAATTAAAAAATTTTTAAAACGTTTTATTATTGGGGCGCCTGGGTGGCTCAGTTGGTTGAACGTCTGACTTCAGCTCAGGTCATGATCTTGCGGTCCGTGGGTTTGAGCCCTGAGTTGGGCTCTGTGCTGACAGCTCAGAGCCTGGAGCCTGTTTCAGATTCGGTGTCTCCCTCTCTCTGAGCCTCCCCCATTCATGCTCTCTCTCTGTCTCAAAAATAAATAAATGTTAAAAAAAAATTTAAGAAAACAACAGCGTTTTATTATTTATTTTTGACAGAGAGACAGAGAGAGAGCACGCGCACTCAAGAGAGAGTGCAAGAGCCCGAAGGAGGGGCAGAGAGCAGGAGACAGAATCAGAAGCAGGCAGGCTCCAGGCTCTGAGCTGTCAGTACAGAGATGGATGTGGGGCTTGAACTCATGAGCCACTGTGAGATCATGACCCTGGCCTATGTCAGATGCTTAACCGACTGAGACACCTAGGTGTCTTAGGACTAAGTAGTTTTTTAAGGAGTTGTGACACATGTTATCAGTCAGATACATAAAGCCCTTATAGACCCACTAAACCAATGTGTGATGCATGTGTAGGTGTGTTAACCTACAGCTTTTCCAGCATTAGATATTTGCATTAAAACTAGTTTTGGGAAGGTGACCGCTGAAAATTCTACCTGATGCCTTAATGCTTTATATCTACTTGACATTTATCTTGATTATTACATGTATTTGTGTGTATACATGCTTTTTTATTGGCTATTTTTTACTTTTATTTTTGAAAAAAAATTTGTTTCCTAATAGGATTATGTATCTTTCCATATTGATTCCAAGAATTATTTATGTACTTACTAGGACTAATACTCCTCAGGTTGTCATTATATTGCATATATGTTCTCTAGCTTTTTTTTTCCATTTTATTTGTCTTTTTATGCACTAATATATGCTTTTCTCTCATGTCATACATGGACAGCTTATATGTGGTAGATAAAAGAAATTCTTTCGAAAGTCTTAAAATATAGTCTCCTTTCTATAGATGCTGGAGAGGATGTGGAGAAACGGAAACCCTCTTGCACTGTTGGTGGGAATGCAAACTGGTGCAGCCACTCTGGAAAACAGTGTGGAGGTTCCTCAAAAAATTAAAAATAGATCTACCCTATGACCCAGCAATAGCACTGCTAGGAATTTACCCAAGGGATACAGGAGTGCTGATGCATAGGGGCACTTGTACCCCAATGTTTATAGCAGCACTCTCAACAATAGCCAAATTATGGAAAGAGCCTAAATGTCCATCAACTGATGAATGGATAAAGATGTGGTTTATATATACAATGGAATACTACTTGGCAACGAGAAAGAATGAAATCTTGCCGCTTGAAGCAACGTGGATGGAACTGGAGGGTATTTATACTGAGTGAAATAAGTCAAGCAGAGAAAGACAGATACCATATGTTTTCACTCCTATGTGGATCCTGAGAAACTTAACAGAAGACCATGGAGGAGGGGAAGGAAAAAAAAAGTTAGGGAGGGAGCCAAACCATAAAAAACTTAACAACTGAGAATAAACTGAGGGTTGATGGGGGGTTTAGGGGGGAGGGGAGGGTATTGAGGAGGGCACCTGTTGGGATGAGCACTGGGTGTTGTATGGAAACCAATTTGACAATAAATTTCATATTAAAAAAAATAAAAAAAATATAGTCTCCTTGATACATACACATATGAATACACATATATTCAGGGAGGTGGAAAAATACTGCAATATGATAGTATTCATATTATTAAGCCTAAAGTTGTCCACAGCATTCCCTAATTATCCTTTTATTATCTGTAAAATCTGTAGTGATGTCACTTCTCTTATTCCTGTAATTGATAACGTGTATTCTGTATCTTTTGTTTTTGCCTGTTCAGTCTGGCTTTGGGCTTTCATCAGTTTTATTGTTCTTGTCAAAGAGTTAGCTTTGGTTTTAAAAGTGAGCACTAGAAAAAATATTAATGGATAAATAGTGTATGTTATATAATGCTCGAAAAAGAGCCAATTGCACCATATACAAAATAGTAACAGTTCTATTAAAACTCCTCAGGCTTGTTTTTAGAAGAAATAATTGATCAACACTGCCAAAATTGTTAAATAGTAGTATATATGGTGCTTTTGTTTTGTTTTGTTTTGTTTTGTTTTGTTTTAAAGCAACTCTGCATTAAGTGGGGAAGCATGGGAGAAGAGTTTAGGATAAGAATATTTGAAGAATTCAGGATAAGGACATTTGAGCTATAAAGCTACTTTTTATTTAACATTGTGTGGATCAGTCAGGTGTAGTAATAATTTCAAAAGACATTCACAGAAAGCTATCACTGCTCTTTGAATGAAAAATTATTAAATCAGTGTTACCTCTAAAAATATTAAAGAAATTCTATAGAAAAGTTTAGATTATGTTTCCTTTGAAAAAATAATAATAACAAAAGAAAACGTCAACAGATTGTGAAAGTGTAAATTAGGACAATTCCTTTGAAATAAACATTTTGGCAGTATGTGATTCAAACCAGTAGTAAATACTTTGATCTGGCAATTCTCAGTCTGGGAATCTTTCCTGAGGAAATAAACTGAAATGAAGAAAAATCTTTATGCCAAAAAATATGTTTATTGTAGTAACATTGTTATTTTAATTGTGAAAATTCAAAGACAACTCTTTGCCCCAAGATATGGCAATAGGTAAATTAATTGGCTCATCCAGTCTTTTGAGTATAATATTATCATTGAAATGTTTACAAGGAACCATATAATAACTTTGAAAAAGCTTGTAAAATAATGTTAAGTAAGTTAAGAAGGATTATGCACAGTCAATTATAATTCTTAATAAGTAAATGCAGATAAGAAGGACTCAAGTCAACATTTTACTGGTATCCATTTGGAAGGAGGATGAAGTGGCAGAAAACAGAAAAATAACTATAGACACTGAAATTGAAATTAGTCAGCATGTCTTCTTTGTGACTTATTATGTTATATATAACTTGAGTAAGGTACATGATGTGTCTTTTCCTGAGTTTCCTCAATTTTGTAAATTGAGGGATCGTATCAGTGTTATATCATAAGAGTAATGGCTTTATGAAATTGTTTTATCAAATGCATTAACACATATCAAGTATTTAGAACAGAGCCTGAACCAAAACAAACTCTCTGCAAATACTAGCTATAACCTGGATGATGGGTGGTGTATATTTCTGTATTGTATTTTATATATTTTTATATATTTTTTAAATGTTTATTTATTTATTTTTGAGAGACAGAGACCGAGCACGAACAGGGGAGGAGCAGAGAGAGAGGAAGACACAGAATCCGAAACAGGCTCCAGGCTCCGAGCTGTCAGCACAGAGCCCGACGCGGGGCTTGAACTCACAGACCGTGAGATCATGACCTGAGCCGAAGCCAGATGCTCAACCAGCTGAGCCACCCAGGCACCCCCTTTTTTTTTTTTTTAATATATTTTTAATTAGTAATATTTTTATAACGAAATGGCAGAAAATAGCAGAAACTCACTTATCTAACGTTCCTGCATTTTATTTTCTATTTTCAAATCGTTGGGTCTGAGGGAAAAGCTAGAGAATTTTATTTTCCACATTTAGCTCTGATGGCAAGGGGATTTACAAATTTTATGCTCAACTGGACAGTACTGCTGTGTGCGTCCTTCTCTGCCTCTGTGCTGCTCTTACTTTCTCCACCAGCACAGCCAGGCCAAACATAATCAAACTTTCATAGATTGGCTTATGTCGATCATTGATTTTCCTGGTTTATAAACATCAAAACAATCTCGAAAAAAGCCAGAAAATCAAATTTAAATTGCTTGGGTTCAGTATTTTTGACACTACGATTTGTGATATATTTAATCACTCTAAGAGCAACTTTTCTTGTGGAGTAAAATGCACTATTATCCAAAAATGTCTCTTGCCCACAAATCCTAAAACAAAATGCATATTTTTAATGGACAGGCCAGAAGATTATGCAATTTAAAAATAGTCATACATGGACAGCTTATATGTGGTAGATAAAAGAAATTCTTTCAAAAGCCTTAAAATATGGTGCCCATTTAACTGGAATGAACTTTTTACTGATTTATCAGTCCCTTCCACTTAACGTTTCTGCTGTTGCCATTACTTAATATTTTTCCCTAACAACCATCAGCCATATTCACATAAAAACCCACAACTTTTAAGGAAGATCTTTCTAAGAACCATTTTAATTTTAAGAAGGAAAAGAAGGAACTCAAACTAACTTAGAAAAGGAATTTATCAGCTTAGGTAGTTTAAAACTACAGAATTAGTTTTGATTTCAGGCACAACTAAATCCAGGATCTCAAATAATCCATCAGTTACCAAATAATTTTTCTTTTGACAGTTTTTGCTATACATGTCTAAGTTTTTATGACATTCATAGGCATGCTACCTTCACTAGGTCACAAGCTACCTTTTAACAGCTCCAAGATGATACTCTGTGTATTTCAAGTACAGAGAACAAAAGCTTATTTTTCTAAATTTTTAGAACTTGACCTTACTGGCTATGATTGGTCTTGCTTGGATCACATACCTATTGCCAAACAATCACTATGGACAAGATTACAGGGAATATACTGAATTGGACAAAATTAGGACACTGTCCAACCCTGGAGTTGGAAGATGTCCAGCCCATGCAAGCTATAAAGACAGAGTAGATAAAGGGGTGCTTCTCCATGTCATTTGGGGTGCTGTTACAAAGAAACAGTAAAGGGGCACATTGAAATATTAAAAGTGCACTATGGTAAGATACTAATTTATATGTTCACAGTGTGTGTGTGTGTGTGTGTGTGTGTGTGTGTGTGTCTGCGTGTGTATGCATAGATAAAAAAGATAAATCTCTATTTAGATAGATGGGTAGGTAGATAAATGATACAGATATTTGTACATGCATTGATAGGACTGAACGTGTTAGTATGTTATGATACAACTTAATTTTTTTTTCCTACCACTGCCCTCAAACATGCACTGTTGAATCTTTTCTTCTGTCTCTCAACATTTTGAGGGGATCTCATATCTGTCTAGTCCCTTTTGAGTGTAAGAATAGTCTCATTTTTTAGGTTTTAACATCCAGCCTAAATAAATAAAATAAGTATTTAAATAAGTAAATAAAAATGAAAATAGCATACAAATAAATAAATAAAAATAAAATAAAATAAGATAAAATAAAATAAAATCCAGTCTAAATTACATTGAATCACCACTTCCATTTTTCATCCAATTCATCCCTCAGCTCAGGCCTGATTGCTGGCCTGGGTGTCTGCAGACAGAAAGTGAGTGGAGATTTGTTTCTTCTCTCTTACTCCACTTCTCTCTATATCCTGTTTCAGGTTCCAGCAGAGTTGGGAAGAGGGGGCAATGGAAGCAAGAGAATCAGAAATACTTTCCAGTTGGCATTCTCCACTTTGCTCTCGTGCCTTCTGTTAATATCATGGTTGACTCTTCCAGAGGGTCTCAGAGGATTCTTCAGTGACATCATTCCCGTTCATACTTTATCCTCTTCCATGACCTGCCACCCTTTGTTCTTACACACTGGGGACTGTCTCTAGCTTCTCTCTGTGGGAGTTTCCTCCCCCTGTCAAGCAGTCCTTTTGCAGGGATCGCTTTTAAGAGATCTCACAGTTATTTCATTAGTCTCTTCTGACCCTGTGGAAAACATTGTACAGCTCTGCCTTGCCAAAAGCTCTTGGCACCTTGTTCCTACAGCCCTTCCCCTCTCCGTGTCTACTCCAACCAGCCTCCAGGATTCAGTCTTCTCTAGGTGAGAAGCAGCCACCTCATGTACCTCTCTGTCTCAGAATGTCCCCAGATCTGGGAGACATAGGCTTCTTTGTCCCGGTATCTCACTCACCAAGCTGTGCTTTACCCCCTCAGCGTCAGGAGAGTGCACAAAGGTCCAGCTGTGGAATAAGATAGTGGTCTCTGTTTCTTGCAACCAGTCTCATGAGAATGAGTGTTTCTTTGGGAGCCTAGTCACTTGGCTAGGGCTGGTAGCGGGGAGTACCTTTATCCCCATGAGTAAGGGAAAGGAAAATGACACAGACTGTCACCTCCTATACATTCTCCCATTTGAATGGATTCCTCTTCAAATATATCATTTTATTCTTTTACAGTCTGGATAAATCATATGACCAGTGATTGAGGGCTGCTTTTATTCTCTTCCAGTAAATCTCTCTTGGATGTGTCCAGCACATTTATTTAGAAACGCGAAGGTTGCATTTATCTTTCTTTGTTTTCAGCTTGGGAGCTTCAGAGGAAATTCTGCAATCACAGAAAAAGTACATTTTTTGCATCTAGGTAGTTATATGATACCTTGCACATTCATTAACATGAGAAAAATACAAAAGAGTTTGTTGTATGGACTCCTCACTCACGATAGCACTTTGAGGCAGGCACCATTCATCCTTCCTTTAGATGAGAAAATGAACCACAGGCAGGAAGACCTGCTTTCTCCAGCTCTCTCAGTGGAACCAGGGCCACAGCCTTGGGTTTCCCCATTTCCAACCTGTGTTTTCCTTCATCCAAAACTTTGAATATCTTTTATATATAGACTTGACGGTAGACTGTGAGTAATGTAGATTCCATATTGTGTCTGTTTTAACAACCTATATTTTAAATGATTTTGTGTCTGCTTGTGTGTGTGTGTGTGGTTGTGCAGTTGATTTGCTATTCTACTCTTTGGATGACTTTTGGTCATAGTGTGCTTAATATATGTTTAATAGGGGTTCTGTAGGAAATCACTCACTTATTTTATAACCAAAATTTAAATGTAGTTCTTAATGGCTCTTAAGATTTTTTAAATCAGAATTTATTCACGAATAACGATGGTAAATGAAGAACCCCATGGCAAAAAGAGACATGCCTTGTTCATCTCGAGTCTGGTTAGAGCTAAGGCAGAAGACTATTGCCTGTATCGTATGGGGTGTGTTTTTCTATTTGGGAGAAAGAGCAGCTGGAAACTACCCTGCCCAACATACTACAGAGCAGAACCCTATTTTAACCCTCCCCTCAGAAACCTGTACACAATGCCCCTAAGTCAGCAGAGGGCAGGCCGACTAGGCAAGTCAGCGCTCTGGCAGGCTGCAGTGTCAGAGTGCCAAGGGTTGACAAGACGTCCCAGGGGATGTCCTTTGTTTGAAGGGGTGGTGGCAGCAGTGTTGTCACAGCAAGGACCTGTCAGTCACGGGCATAGCCACACACCACAGCTTGCATTCCCATCCGCTTGGAATGTCAGATATTGCTATGTATCCACACCATCCATATCTCTTTGCACTATACCTGCTAATGGAGCAGTTGCCAAACAGAAGCGAGAGATTCTAAAATTCCTCTTCTTTTCTCTGAAGCACTCATTAAGTACAAGCTAAGAAATCCATTCCTGATTGCCTTTTACCACTGACGTGACAGTGGGGGCATGTACTACAATTCTTATTATTCTGTTTCTCTGGCTGATTCTTTTTCCCAGCAACCTTTGTAACTGTCCTATACGTGGGTCATTGTCTTCTCTGCTGGAAGGTGATATGGCTCTGTGGGAAACACTGGAAAATGTTGGACGTCGACTGTGTCTTCTGAGCTATGGACACACATAAATAATACTTTAAGCATATTGATAATAATTAGAATAAGAGGGCGTTCAATGTAAGGAAGGGAGGAAGCAGAGAAGGAGTGGTCGCATGTGTAAGTACAGACTGCAGATAAGGAAAGGAAATAAAAGTATTATGTGACAAGTCTTACAGCTATGTTCCTAAGTCAGTGATAGAGAAAAAACTGAATTGAGTGAGTGTGGGATGGAGCAGAAGGAAATAAGAGATAGTTTGAGATTGCCGAGGCCCGCCACAGTAACATGATGCCACGTGATGAGAAGTTATCATGGTTGCCAGTAAACTGATACCCATATATGGCAAAATATATTGGGATGGGAGTCTGAAAAATGCCACTGGAGTGCATAGAGGATTTTGTACTGAACTCCATAATGCTGAGCCAGTAAAACTGCTGAGCCAGTGACATATCTCCAAGTCTTTGTAAAATAACACATAAAACTCTAGGATAGTCAATGTTTTTGTGACTATGGTTGCTACTTGGTGGTGAAATTCAGTATCCACAGCAGTGAGCTCAAAGCCTTTTGAAGATATACTATTTTGAAATGATGACATATTATTAAGTTGTTTTGAGCATATATATGCATATACTTATATATATGCATATGTTTATAACTTGCACATACGTGCAATTAAACTATGTTAGATTATGGAATACACAAGTTATACGTGGTAAAGAAGGAAATATTTGTGAACGTGTATATATTTTTCTAATTTACATCATCCCTCTCCATGTTGAAGACCACTGGAAATTTCCCTTCAGTCAAAATCACTTTCAGACCCATTATCTCTGATGTTCACAGGGGTAAGTAAGGCCATTAACATGATTTCTCTTACATGCAGGACAGCAGAGATGTGGGCAGTTTAAAAGTAGCCTATTCCAGTTTCCACAAATAGATGTAGCTTGCCCATTCAGACTGGGACTAAGAATTTATAAAATTCCACCATAGTAGTCAGCATGCCAAATCTGGGATTTCTGCAGGACATCTCACCTCTGCTTGTTAGTCTGTACTTCCTTGGTTTCTCTAAGAACCGCTCCTTCCACAATTAGCTCTGAAGACTGAAGACACATGCACATTGTCCTTGCTATTCAAGCTGACTTCAGCGCTCTGTTCCCTGCTTTCCCACACTGTATCAAAAGGTTGCTGGCTTTTGGCCTCTGTGAAACCGAGTAAGTAAATTGGACACCTCTTCTATTCCCCATTATGCAGAAAGGGACACTCGCAAAATAGGCTTGCCCAGGATTTCAATTTCACATATCAGTGCAACCCTTTTCTTTGCAGCTGTTTGGGGATATGTTGAAGTTGTGTGTAGCTTAGTATTATAGAGTTTTTCATACTTTGCCCCAAATGAATATAGTCTCTGATCATGGCACCTCAAGGCTGGTCAATCTGTTTTTGTTTTTCCCAAAGCTTTCTTGTATCGTACACTGTTTCTTTCTCTGACACTAAATTTCAGTATGAACATCGAGCAACTCTTTTTCCTTCTTGCTTTATTACTATTTCAGTTTGGGGTGCTGTAGAGCAAATTATTAGGTACCCACCCACACTTCAATTTTATTTTACTGTGAGATACTCAGTTGCATTTTTAGAAAGTTTTGGTCCTGGTATGACTAACTGGGCTTTAAGAAAGGATGCCACCATTTACTGAATTATTACATGCTGGAAATTACAATGGATTATTTTGTTGTTGTTGTTTCCTCATTTAGTCTTAACAACAGCAGTATGGGACTCACTTTAAGATGCATATTTTATTTTTTTCTATTGTTTTTTTGAGAGAGGGAAAGAATGCGCGTGCTCACACACATGCACACACACACACACACACACACACAGACTCAAATACACAAGGGAGGGGCAGAGGGAGAGGGAGAGAGAGAAGCTTAAGCAGGCTCCATGCCCAGTGGGGAGCCTGCTGCGGGTCTCAGTCCCACAACTGTGAAATCATGGCCTGAGCCAAAATCAAGGATTGGACCTTTAACCACTGAGTCATCCAGGTGCCCCAAGATCTACATTTTAAATCTGTGGACACTAAACGTTATAGAATTGTCTTACTTGCCCAATATCAGAGTAAGGTAGTAGGGAGAGGTAGAGGTTTTGGTTTGATATTCAAACCCAGATCATGCTGACTTAGTTGCTCATTATTTTCATCCTTTGCTCTACTGCCTCTGGACTGTTTTACTAATTTTTTCTTATATTCTACTCTGCTATATATTGCTGGGTATAGTTCAAGTATAATCCTATTGAAATTATCCCAGAAATATTACGTAAGAGTCAATCAGTATAACCTAGATTTAGATGTATATTTAGATATTAGTATTGTCTTGCATTATGGTAATCAACTAGTATCTTAGTACTAGGAAGCACCATGAAAATGTGTCATCTCCTTAATTTAGCTTGCTACTTTATAATATATATTTTTGTAGGTAACCTAATGAGTCCAAAAGTAGAAGTGACTATGTTCATTGGCCGCAAAGTTTCTGTAATTAGTAGAGAGAGAACATCCATAGAGTTATTTCAAAAGTCATCAAATGATAGTGCCTTCTTAATTGGTATATAGTTGAATATTTGTCAGAGGCAGTGAAAAATGGATCAATAAACTTACTGAGAATTCAGAAGTTGTAAAGAATGTAGTCTTTGTGTAATTATTTGTATAATTGACATATGAGATTGTATATATTTGAAGTATATGACATGATAACTTGATACACACATACATTGTGAAATTATTATCACAATTAACATATCCATCACTTCACATAGTTACTGTTTTTTTTTTTTAATTTTTTTTTCAACGTTTATTTATTTTTGGGACAGAGAGAGACAGAGCATGAACGGGGGAGGGGCAGAGAGAGAGGGAGACACAGAATCGGAAACAGGCTCCAGGCTCTGAGCCATCAGCCCAGAGCCCGACGCGGGGCTCGAACTCACAGACTGCGAGATCGTGACCTGGCTGAAGTCGGACGCTTAACCGACTGCGCCACCCAGGCGCCCCCATAGTTACTGTTTTGTACATATGTGTATAGTGAGAATACTTGTAAGTTTTGTTTTTAAAACATCAAAGCTAAAAAGCATTTTAACTTTCATTTTCTGAATTTTTCCAAGGCAGTGTGCTACATTCATGTATGATTGATAGCATTTTCTCTAGCTTACCATCTTGTTTCATCTTCAATACTCCAGTTATCAGTCTGGCAGGTTATTCTCCATGTGGTGCATTTGACATATATCTTGTTTCTCTAGTACTATCCTCACTTGCCTACAGGCAATGGAAAACTTGTCTCCTTCTTTGTGTTCCTAGTGACTGGCACAGAGCTTTGTATGAAGTAAGTTGTTATCAAATGTCCGCTGAATTGCTAAAATGAATTCCAGTAGTATTTTTGGAAGGTTGAGTGCACACAGTTTTCAGAGCATGCTGACAATAACTACTTATGAGATCACAGAAATCATCATCTCTTTGAGGCTGAATTTTATTTGTAAAATTCATGTGTTACACAAAATACTTTGAAAGGATGCATTTAGGTAGACTGACCATATAATATACTGCCCAAACTGAGATGTTTTTTAAGAGTAAAAGTGGGGGCCATTAGAAATTACACCAGGACATCAGGCCAAAATCCAGTACTATCATATGCAAACTAGGCATTTGATCATACTATTTCTAGGTCATCAATTCTGAAGTCTTGTAATTTTCCATTTTGTTCATTTTTAGTTTCTAATATGAGGAATGAAGAATACAGAATTTGCCTTTCTCTGCCTGGCTTATTTCATTTAGCGTAATGTTCTCAAATGTTGTATGATTTTACTCATACGTGGAATCTAAAAAAATAAATCCCCCCCCCAAAAAAAAATAAAATAAAAAAATAAAAAATAAAACCCATAGAAACAGAGAGTAGAATGATGGTTGTCAGGAACTGGTACTGAGCAGATACTGGTCAAAGAGTACAAACTTTCATTTATTAGATTAATAAATTCTGAGAATCTAATGTGCAGACTAATAACTATAGTTAATAATCTTGTGTAGCTGAAATTTGCTGAGAAATTGGATCTTGAGCATTCTCTGAACACACACACAGAAACAACTTGGTAACTGTTTGAGGTGATGGATGTGTTAACTTGATTGTGGCAATAATTTCACAGTGTATGTTTATATGAAATCATCATGCCATGCACTTTAAATATATGCAATTTTATTTGTTAGTTATACTCAATAAAGCTGGGGGGGGGGAAAGAATATAGAATTTGCAATCCGAAAGTTCTGAGCAGCTTACAGACACCATGATCTTGGGCAAATGTTTTTATTTTCCTTGAGTCTATTTCTTACACTCCTAAGAAAAATAATACTGTTGTGTTGCTTCACATGATTATAACAAGAAAACAATAAAATCAGATATATAAAAAGATTTAAGGGGCACCTGGGTGGCTAGTCAGTTGAGCATCCGACTTCGGCTCAGGTCATGGTCTCGTGGTTTATGAGTTTGAGCCCTGTGTTGGGCTCTGTGCTGACAGCTCAGAGTCTGGAGCCTGCTTTGGATTCTGTATCTCCCTCTCTCTCTCTATCCCTCCCCTGCTCATGCTCTGTCTCTCTCTCTCTCTCTCTCAAAAATAAAAATAAACATTCAAAAAAAAACTGAAAAATATTTAAATGAATGGCAAGAGTTATTACTTTACTATTACTATTATTATTCAAATTACTATGATAATTGTTAAAATTATTATTTTTCTTTTTTGGACAACCAGTGTTACTGGTCTTTACTTTTCATCATTGGTTAAACAACATATTACTTAATTTGACCTGTATATTACCAATTCATATATTGATTTCAACCAGTGCCAATTGTTGGGCAAAATGGGCTACTTACTGCAACTTAAAGACAATTTATTGAATTTCTTATTGTCTATACAATTCATACATTGTAACATTGGCATATGGTGGCCACGGTTGTCATGATCAGCTTTGAAAAAATGTCTCCCGGGGCGCCTGGGTGGCGCAGTCGGTTGAGCGTCCGACTTCAGCCAGGTCACCATCTCGCGGTCCGTGAGTTCGAGCCCCGCGTCAGGCTCTGGGCTGATGGCTCGGAGCCTGGAGCCTGTTTCCGATTCTGTGTCTCCCTCTCTCTCTGCCCCTCCCCCGTTCATGCTCTGTCTCTCTCTGTCCCAAAAAAAAAAAAAAAAAAAAAAAATTAAAAAAAAAATGTCTCCCTTTGAAGCACACTTCCTTTTGCACTTATTTCCAAGTTCCTTTGTGAAAGAACTCCACCAATCCATTGGACAAAGGCAACTGTAAACCCTGTGGGTCACAGCTGAGGAGTGAATGATTACATAGTCTGGATTAAAGCAGTCACAAGGAAATACAAATCTAGTGAATCAAATGCCTCAGCGTATATCAAAAGGCAACTTCTGGGAACGAGCCTTTGTGTGAAACCGTCTTCAAAAAGAATTGTGTGAGATAGGACTTAATAAAAGAAGAATACCCCAAACACTGATTGTGCAGAAGCGATGTATGTTTCTTGTAAAATTTTCTAGTGCATTAACTTTGTTCTTTACTATTACTTTGAGAATGCTAAACTCCTGAATGTTGGTGCTATAAATCTTCAATAGCAAGAAGCAATATCAGTCAATAAATACTTAACAACAGTATAAATTATGTATGATGGAATAAGTGAGTATTGCAGGGAAACCTATAGGCTAATGGGCCCTGCTTACAGAATTCCATAAAGGCTAAACATCCTGAATTTGTATGAGGGTGGCTACATTACCCGAGAGAAATAATCTTTACGAAATCAACATTTCACATTTTGGAAATGATTTTTGAAAAGCCGATAGGTGATATATGTGAAAATCACTTGGTAACTGTAATCAAAATGTCTTTAAGTATACACCTCTTTAATCAGAATTTGGTTGGATGAACTGTCCAAGAGTTTTAGTCAGAGTTTCTGTCTTACTATTTGAAGTATCTTCACTGAGTTTTACTACTGAAATTATACTATAATTGATTCATTTGTCTTCAAATGCTTAGATATAATTTATTAAACAAAGGTTACTCATTGTTTCTTAGAACCATTATTTTTACTGGTTTGTTTGAATAACCAAAACAGATAGGTAAAATTATGCTGCAATAATGAAGGATTTCAAAGGAAGTATTTCTGTAGTGTCCAGTTATACCTATATCGTATGGCTTTATGTTTTCTCTATATTTACTTCAGAGATCTGACAAACTATGAAGTCTAAATAGAAATGTTGGGCATATCTATTTGCTTTCCTAGTGTGGAAAATTCCCATGGAGTATTCCAAAACCACTTAATTGTAGTAGTTTCTTAGTGCATAGTACAAAAGCTCCAGAAAGAAATAGCTGTGGAAAAGATAAGAAACTAAAAACCAAAATGACATATTGTCTTTCAATTGAAGTACCCCCATCCCTTCCATAATCCATTTTAAATGGTCAAAAGATAACTTGCTTTTGAAGAAAATGTACTTGGGAAACCTGATTTAGTTGTGGATGCATGCATGGCTCTTACTTTACAAATGATTATTCACCTTCCACTTAATTATAGGTGCTTAAAGGAAGGCGTTTTGTGTAACTGAAGGCATAGCATAAGACAGACAACATACTGTTAATTTCTCTATGCCATCTCTTTCCTATATAATGACAGACTATAAATCCAGCAAGTTGAAGTAAGTTCTCAAGAATCCTGTTAGCAAGGAGATTGACAAAAGATTTTGGCACACATGAGCAAGTTAAACGAACTCAGGTTCTTTACAAGTCCCCAAGTTAGCACTGTTTGTGAGTTCATTTTCATTAGCTGCCTTACTCAAGTTTATGCCCATACCTAATTTTGACCCAACACTTGATAGAAAACTAATAATACGTCAACATTATGTCAGGAATTAGCCAACTACTGGCCAAGGGCCTAATCCAGCCTATAGCCTGTGTTTGTAAGTAAAATATTATCAGGGCACAGCCATGCCCATTCGTTGATGTATTACCCATGTATCATTCTACAATTTTGGAGTTGAATAGTTGCCACAGAAACCTAGGAACTTGACCAAAAAAAAAAAATGTTTCTGACCTTTGATGCAAAATAACCAAATCACACATTATTAAAGATAAGAAGAATAATCTCTTCATTTGATCGAAGAGAAAATGGAGACGGAAGAAAATGATAATTTGCTTTGTGATAACAAAACTAATCAGATACAGGCCCCTGCTCTGGTGGTTCAGGCTCTTGATTTTGGCTGAGGTCATAATTTCATGGTTTGTGAGTCTGAGTCCTGTGTCCTGTTTCATGATGACAGTGCAGAGCCTGCTTGGGACTCTGTCTCTCTCCGTCTCTCTCTGCCCCTCCCTCGTTCATGCTCTCTCTTTCTCTCAAATAAACTTAAAAAACAAAACAAAAAACTAATCAGGTGCAATAGCTTGGCCTATGAGCCTAGTTTCTACACCTGATCCATTACTCCTTGTGATCTAATTTACGCAGAGGAGAATAAACCAAGCTTCTCGCATAACTGGTCATAGAGGGTTTTGACAGTATGCTTAGCAGTCGCATGAATACTTTTGGAAACAAATGTTCTTACAATCTATTACACTCAGCATGGCAATGGAGCATTTAATTTTTAATTATAGCGATTATATCAGCCCTTCTTAAACTTTTTCACTCCTTCCTCTATATAGTTGCTCCCCTTTACCTCTGCTCTATAGTGTGTATATGTTTTATTATAAAATTTCTAATGCATCTCTTTTGGAGGAATGTTATGAGGCAGGGGTTATAGGGTACAAGAAGCGTCAGCATAGATCAAATAATGAAGCATGGTTTCTAAGGGATTCAGAGACTGTGAACACCAAATTTTTGCTGCCAACCCCAGAAATATTTTAATGAAGAACTCTCTTCAGATTACTGTTGGAAAAGAACTATAGCTAAGTGCCTGGTGATTTAATAGCTACAGTTTTGCCTTTTCAAATGTTGACTCCTAGAGTAAGTCTCAGTAATTTCATTGTAAAGCATTGTAAAAATCATCACTGACTTACGCAGCTGTTACCTCTGTGGCTCCAACAGGTTTCAGGATTTGTTTTGAAAACTGTATATACTCTTAGATAATCTCCAGAGTGAATTAGATATTTGTTATAAGCTGATTTACAAGGTGGAGAAAAAGTGGGATAGCTTGGTTCATTTCACTTTGCAATGGTCAGAACAGCAAATGTGTGGCAGAACTGTAAGAAAAGTTTATGCCTCCTTGGTCAGAATTTACACTTCTCCATTACAGCTATTATAAGGTCCAAGAAAACCACTGTGTTCACACATTCTTAAATTGTTCTTTACATTTGGTTATCTTGTAAAAATTATGAAAATGTGTAATAGGTGATAATAAATTTCTTGAAACTAATAACATTAGTGAAAAGAGAAAGCTATAACTCTGTCTTTATTTCTCATAAAGTAATTGCAGTTAACTAATTTTATTTTACAGTTTTTATTCATTTAGCTACTTTGTACAAATAACACAAGTATAGAGAAATACGCACACGCATGCACACATACTAACATGCACAGTTCAAGGTTTATCACAAAGTCTGCCATCATATGGTTCAAGAAATAGAATGTTTCTGGGGAGTCAGGAGTCTCTGTCACCCCTTCATTTCTCCAGAGGCAGCCCCACACTTACCTGTATGTGTAGTCATTTTTGTGCACTAGTTTGGTTATACCACATGCTAAGCACTATGATTTGGCCCGTTTTCTAAATTTTATATAAATAAAATCAAGCAACTCTTTTTGTGTGAAATTAATGTACTTTGTTCATTTGCATTGCTGTATAGCATTGAGTTATATAAAAATAGCACAATTTCTATACACTCTGTGGAAGGATGCAAGTTATTTCCCTTATATGGGGATATTATGAATAATGCTCCAATGAATATCTGTCCATTTATTTTGTGCATATATGTATGCTTTCACATTAGGTACATAAAGAGTAATGGAATGATGGGTCTGGGGTATGACTTTATTCAGTTTTGGTAGGTAATATAAAATTATTTTCCAAAGGAACTGCTTACCCAGCCTCACTGGCAACTGCTCTTTTCTTATTTTTAGTCATTCTGAGGGGGTGTGTAGTGTGATACTTCATTATGCTTTTAACTTCCAATTCTTACTTTTCTAGGGAGATTGAGCACTTATACTTATTGACCATTTTTATACCCTTTTCTGTGAAAGATACTCAAATGTTCAATCTATTTTACTGTGAGATGGTTTGTCTTTTTCTTGTTATACAGGTGATATTTTTATATTCTGGAAGCAATTCTTTTGTGGATGTATAGCACACATATCTTCTATCACTCTGTGAATCACTATGTGTGATCACTATGTCTCTTAAGGCGATTTTTTAAAAAAATGAAGAGCACTTAAGAATTTAATATGGTTAAGTGGACCAATATTTTATTTTTCATTGGGTGTTATTGTTGTTCTGTTTACTAGGTTTTTTCCCTACTCTAAGACATTAAAATATTCTATATTAACCTCTAGATGCTTAGTTTTTCCTTTACAATTTGCTTTGCTACAATCCACAATTAAAATTTGTGTAGAGTGTGAGATAGAGGTCAGTTTCCTAATTTTGTTTTATCATGTAGTATTGTCTCAGTACAGTTTTTTTTTTTTTTAAACTGACATTCCCAACTGTTTTTTCCCAATTGTTTTGCCATACCACTTTTATCATATATCAATTGGCCATATATGCACGGGGCTATTCTGCGCCTTTACTCTGTTCTTTTGATTGGTTTGTTTATTCCTGAAAAATGCCTCACTATCCTAGTTCCTACAGTTTTATAATAAGCCTTGATGTTTGGTACAGCAGATTTTTCCATCTTGTTCTCTTTCTTCAAATGTGTTTTGGCTACCTTTACCCCTTTGGGTTTCTACAGATTTTAGAATCATATTGTCAGATTTCAAGACAAAAAATGTATGGGCTTTTATATTAAATTTTCATAGAGGTGTGACATATGTAAAAAAATACGAACAGAATGTCCAGTTAGATTGATATTTAATTAAGTATACCAGTTTAATAACTACCCCAATTAAAAAAGTAGATTGTTAACAGTATACCAGAAGCTCCCCTTATGCCCTAGATAGTCAATATCATTCCATAAAGGAAACTGCTCTTTTGATTTAATCACTGCATTACTAATTTCTCCTATAGTTTGGACTTTCTATTTGCTTGTGAGCAAATAATACTGTACCTAGGTGTTTTGTTTGTTTGTTTGCATTTAGCCTGGTTACTATTTGCTGACTTTTTAGATCTCTGGGCTTATGTCTATGATCATTTTTGAAAATTATCTGCCAGTATTTTTTGTTCCATTTTCTTTCTCCTTTCTGTGTGAGGCCCCAGCTCCACATGTATGTTTCTGCCCTATCTTGATAGTTTTTTCCTCTGTTTTCTTTCCTATGTTCCAATCTCTGCTTTCTCTCCTGTCCTACCTTTTAATTCAGTAATCTACTTCTTGTTGTGGCTAAGGCAGTTTTTAAAATGAGTTATTGCAAATATTTCATGTTTTTCCTTTTAAATCTTTTCTTTATCGTGTTCTGTAATAAAATTATTCATGTTTTCTTTGTTTTCTTCAATATTTTGTAGTTTCTTTAAGCTTTTAAAGTTTATTTTTTTAATTATTTTGGGAGCGGTGCAGAGAGAGACAGAGAGAGAGAGAGAGAGTGAGAGATTGAGACTATCCCGAGCAGGCTCCTTGCTGCCAGTACAGAGCCCGGTGGGGGGCCCAGTCTCATGAATTGTGAGATCGTGACCTATTGCTGAAACCAAGAGTCAGATGCTTAACCAGCTGAGCCATCCAGGTACCCCGGTATTTTGTAGTCTAAAGAAATATTCCTGTCTGATTAATACCAGGATCACTTATTGGTTCTTTATTCTATGTAATTTGGGGAGAGAGGAGATTGCCTTTTCATTCTTTCTTGGCATGCCTGGCAATATTTATTGAATGCCAACCATTGAGTATGGGTAATTTTAGAGGGTTAGGATAATAATTATTATTTTTCTTCAGAGAGGGATTACAAATAAATTCCTGGAAGGAAGATATTGTGGGGATAGAGCATGGCAGATGGTTTCCTCTTAAAATAAGCCTTATCCTAGTGTTTAACTTTTGAGTTTCCACGAAAAGCCTGGAGCTATTATCAAATTTCTTCCACCCTTTTGGTTCTGGATCTCCACCTTTGTTTCCCAAACATGATGAGCTTCCTAAAATTTCTGCTCAGCTTTTTAGCTACCCCGTTAGTTCTGTCTTCTTGGTCAAGCACCTGGAAGGGAACACATTGGGCATTTTTCTCTACTCTGGGATCTTGGCTTAATACTTCTGAGCTCTAACTTCTGTATTTTGAGTGTAGTGAGGCTACTGTAAGACCTAAGCTCTGAATTTTGCTTCTACTCTATTTCTTGTGCTGGGAACCAGAAAATGCCCACCTTGGCCCTCTCCAATCCTGGCTCTTTTGAATCTTCTTTTAAGTCTTCAAATATTTTCTTGTTTGTTTTCAGCTTTCAAGTCTGTTCTGAGTTGAAGAGAGTCAGTATGGTAGAGACTTGTTTGTTAAGACCAGAAGTTGAAGCTTCTTACCTATAATCTAGATCATATCGTTTCTGCTATCTTTCCATACTTTTTAAAAAAATTTCTTTAACATTTATTTATTTTTGAGAGAGATAGAGCATGAGTGGGGGAGGGGCAGTGGGCGAGGGAGACACACAATCCGAAGCAGGCTCCAGGCTCTGAGCTGTCAGCACAGAGCCCCATACAGGGCTCAAACCCACAAACTGTAAGATCACGACCTGAGCTGCAGTCAGACGCTTAACCAACTGAGCCACCCAGGTGCCCCTACTTTCCAAACGTTTGAATCCTCCCCATCTATATACTTCTTCTCATAAACACTTAGGCAAGTCCAAAGCTCTCCAGTTTCAAACATCTATCTGTTAAACCCTCCGGTAAGAGTCATTTCCCTTTTGATTCTCTGCTTCCCATTTCTTCACCTTCCCTGTGTTCCTCAAAATGATTCATTCTGGCTTCCAGTTCCCTGACTCTATTGAATGTACCCTAGTTGGGTAAATGATGACAATTAATTTAATCATTTTCTGGTTTATTTTTCCGGCGGCCTTACCGGGTTTTGACAGTCCACTACTCTTTCATCTCAAAATATTGCTGTCCTTTGGGCACTGCTGCCCCAGCATTTTTGTCCAGCTCTTTGTGTTCCTTCTCTGGTAGCAGGTCTTTCAGTTGTGTGTGTGTGTGTGTGTGTGTGTGTGTGTGTGTGTGTGAGTGAGTTCTATCTAATCTCCCCATCACATTTTGAGAATCTGCTCTTATTTTCTAATACTTCATCCATATAAAATAATGTGTTCTCTGTATATTTCCCTCTCCCAACAAACTTAACTATCATTCTGGTATTCATGACTCTTGCTCTGTTTTTCTTTTCATTACCGTTTTTCTATATATGTATATATGTCTCAAAATACAGCAGTTTTACATGCTTTCAGTTTTGTATTGATGGCAGCATACTGTATGTATTCTTCTCTCTTTTTCCCTACTCAATGTAACTTAAGATTCATTTATCTTGAAACTGTAATTCATTTTCACTCTTATATGTTACTGAAATTCTGTGCGTTAATAATTTTCTCAACGATGAGCCCTTGGATTTTTTCATGTTTTTCTTTTATAAACAATACTGACATAAATGTTCTTATACGTGCCATCTGGTACATGTACATAAATATTTAGGTATATACTTATAATAGCAATTGTTAAATTATGTCACATGAATACTTGCAACTTTACAAAAGAATTCCAAATTGAAGTTTTTATTTTTTTTTTAATTTATTTTGAGATGGGGGAAGGGCAGAGAGAGAGGGAGAGAGAGAATCCCAAGCAGGCTCTGTGCTATCAGTGTGGAGCCCTTGCAGGGCTGGATCTCACGAACCATGAGATTGTGACATGACTGAAATCAAGAGTTGGGCGCCTAACCGACTGAGCCACCCAGGCATCCCTGAATTTTTATTTTATTTTATTTTATTTTATTTTAATTTTATTTTATTTTACTGATTATTTATTTTTTGAGAGACAGAGTGCAAGCGGGGGAGGGGCAGAAAAAGAGAGAGGGAGACACAGAATCCAAAGCAAGCTCCAGGCTCTGAGCTGTCATCACAGAGCCCGATGTGGGGCTCGAACTCAACGAACTGCAAGATCATGACTTGGGCCGAAGTCGGACGCTTAACTGACTGAGCCACCCAGGCGCCTCTATGAATTTTTAAATTAATGTATCAGTTTTCCCTTTTATTTTATTATGTAGGAGTTCCTGTTGTCCTGTTGTTCTACATCCTGACCAACACTTGGTATTCTCTTAACTTCAATCTTTCGGAATCCATCATTGTTCTTCCCTTGTCTTCAATGCTGGTATTTCTAGTTGTAACTTTTTAAAGTCACTCTAACATCATTCACAGGTGATGTAATCCTTTCCCATTGCTATACTTACCACTTACATTTTTATGGCTAACAAATGCATATTTTATGCTCAGACTTTCTTGCTCTAAGTTTTATATCTATTTCTA
Organism: Lynx canadensis; assembly: GCF_007474595.2. Lineage (NCBI taxonomy): Eukaryota > Metazoa > Chordata > Mammalia > Carnivora > Felidae > Lynx > Lynx canadensis. The sequence goes on along the minus strand of NC_044316.2, from coordinate 32,701,257 downwards.
ATTTTTGACACCTTCTCTTGCATATCTCACAAACAATGGAATTTCAATGTGTCCAGTAGTGAAATCATGTATCTGATAAGAATTGTTCTTCTTCTTATGATATCTAGCTCAGTTATACCACCAAACATCAAGTCATCCAGGTCAAAAATCTGGATATAATCTCATATTTCTTCTTTCCTTGTTCAACTATATTCAGTTAATCACCAATTCCTCTCTCTCTCTTTTTTTTTTTTTTCAATCTGTAACTGTCTCTTTAATCCATTTACTTCTCAACATCTCTACTGAAGATACTCTACTTGTGACAATAAATAACTCCCAGACATTAGTCAGTTATGATAATGACAGTGCAAGGGGACAACCTGGTAGGGGATGTGCTCTACCCACATCCTAATGGAAAAAATCATGTATTATTATTCTTATAAGCTGAAACAACTGAGAAAAAGTATAGAAAATCAGATACATAAATAAACTCACATTTAGATTTGTTAATGTTGTGATATTTCAAAAGGCACAAAGATTCTTAAAGATAATAAAATTATGTAAAGAACAATGCTCACTATCTTGGTGTAAAATGCATGGCGATGTATTTTAATCACAGCTCTACCCAGCTACTTTCCTGCCTTCTTGCCCTCACTATCTTTGTACACAGTCTTACAAACTTAAGTGTATATGTTCCTTACCCTCCTTTGATAGTTCAGTATTTTGGCTGTTTTTATTTTTTTATCCCCCCAAATACGATTAATTAAACGGATTACAAACCAAAAGTCTCTTTCCTTGAATCTTTCTGGCAAGCCCTCAGTAATTATGCCTTCCTAACAGCCTACAACCACTGGTGTCTATCCCCCTGAGCTCTTTCATTCTCTCTCATTCTTATTCCATTCTCTCCAAAGAAGCATCTGAACACAATTTATCTTCCCACATATGTTTATTTTCATGGGGAAAAATGCACTAATCATACAAGAATATTCTTGTCTTCGTATCAATGAATAATTTATAGTGGATTCTCCCAATACATTATTCATTGATATTCGATTTATACATTTGTCTTGTTGATATATATGTATCTATATATGAATATATATAATATATAACTATATAACGAAAACACTTGCAGGTATAAACACACACGTGCACACATATACTCTTGAGAGAAAGATGTGTTCTCTCATCACTCATGTACTCTTGTTGTATTACCTATATTATCCGGGGCATATAATACTAGCTATTTTAACAAAGAGGTCCGCAAATCTTAGTGATTAGTGATTTAACCCAACTGGAGTTCATTTCTTGGTTACGTAAAATCCAACAGGGTGAGCTTCTATATAAACCTTTAAGATGCGGCAGGCCAGTCAGAGATGTACTCGTTTTCCTGCTGCCTTAGACAAACTTCATATGTAAGTTCCCTTGCTTACTAAACCTGCCACCTAACAAAAAGGAAAAAAAAAAAGTCCAGGAGGATACTCAGCATAGGGCACAGCTGCCTCCTAGTTGGTGGTTCCACTATCACCAAGTGCTCTGGTGACTTCCATTGCACTGGATTCATTTGGGAGATAAGGGGTAGGAGAGTTTTGATTTTAATTTTTAATGGGCCAAGAACAGAAGCGACACACATCAACTCCACTGCAGTTAACTTGGTAAAACTGCAGGAGAGGCTGGCAAATGTTACCAGGTTTGTACCAAGGCAGAAAGGGGAATGAGTTTGGGGGACAATGAGCTAGTCTTTGCCACAGTGGAAAATTGGCAGGCTGGACTCTTAATTGTGTTAAGTCATCTACCCTGTTCATCCTATACTGCCTTGCATCATAATTTCCATTTCAACTTCAACATATATTTCCTTTAAGTGTTTCATATCATGTTATATTTTCTTGGCCTCAGAGTAGTCACTTAATTGCTTACTAAGTTACATTCTAAAGATTGCCTTTTGAAATGTATTATTTTCCATGAGTTTATTCAGAAAGTATATGTAGATATTTGTATCCATATGGTGATACCAAGCTAGAAAAGCAGAATAAGATTAATAATTCAAGACAAAAAAAAAGTAGGAAAACACCATCGTAGAAGACTGAATTATTCAGCTTGGTTTTGACAATGATCAGATTCACAGGATTTGCTATTTCATTTTCCTTTGTTGACTTGTCTAACCCCTTCACCAATTGTAGCTCATCAAATATTCACATATGTATAGAAAAAAACTTTATCAGAATTTAAACTAATTGAGATAATTGGGGGGAGGTGATTATTATTATAGTAGCTACCTAGTCTGAGTCTATTCTGAGAATAACACCTGGATTCAATAAGCCACGAAACAAACTTCAGTGTGCTATAAATAAATTTTTGACTTTTTTAGTGTTTTGTAAAGTTTATTTCTCTCCCCAAACTGCTTTCTTAAAAATATGTACCTTCCAGAGTGTCCTGCATACTGTCACCAGAGTAATCTACCTGATATAGAAATTTGATGATATTATTTCTCTTCACAGAATCTTTTAGTGGTGCCGTATGATTACAAAATGATGGGAAACCTCTCTAATTCTGTCTCCTGATAGTCTGTGCTTTGCATGTCCTAATCTAATAGTATTGGATTACTTACAGTCAAAACAGGCTGTTGTGTTGAATCTTCCTGCTGTTCGTGCTGTTCTCTTCATTTCAAATTTCTTTTCCCCTCAACTGACCTCCTAATTCCTTCTAATCATTCACAGCATAGGTCCCACCTTCCCAAAGAAGGCTTCTCTTATCCTCCTCTTCTCCTCCTGCTCACATAGACTGAGTAATGTTTTCCTTCATGTATGTTCCCTGTGTAATGTATCATTTTGTTTTGGAATTATTTTCTAACGTGTCTCACCGTCTTTCTAGACTATAAAGTCTTACAAGGTAAGAGAGGATCATTAATTTATCACATCTTATCCACTGTGATATTCCTAATACACAGCAGGTGCCAATTAATATTATTTATTGAATTGAGCTAATAGAAACATCATATATCACAGGACATGGAAATACTGTCCAGTGTTACAAATATTTTTAAAATCTATATTTGATATCTAAATAATGCAGAGATCCATTTACCTGTTACTTCAAAGACATCAATATTCATAATTTGGATTCTGGTTTCCAAAATCAACAGCAGTTCTTTGGCAGAATAATTGTTGTATCAGGTGCCCTGGGACAAATTTGCTTCTGGTTTGAAACTGTAATAGTTAAAATTCCTTCTCTCTAATCTGTATTACAAATAACATTATGATTGATCCAGGCTTTTATTTTAGAATGTCAGGAAGAAAAATCAGGTATCTGTTAGGGGCAAGACTCATTGCATAAGAGACGCAGAAAGGTAGATGCTTGAAATCTCTTACTCTTTGGAAAGAGGCATACAGTATTTATGTATACATATGAACAGAGGAATACATTGGGGATATGTTTGTTTTAAAAGGTATCCGGCTATCATTTGCCAATTGCTACTGCCTTAGCCATGAGGCAGTAGTGTAGGTTGTATTGTGCTAACAAATTAACTCCTGGACATCAGTGACTTCACACAATGTTTACTTTTTATTCATGCTGATCATCTGCAGAGTGCTTGCCCCACGCAGTCCCTCAGGGACCCAGGCTAATGGATATTCCACCAGGGTGGATATTCTGCCTGCCGAGGCAAGGAAGATGATGTACGGGGTTCTTAACGTTGCTTTTGTATTCTTTGACATAAAAGTGACATACATCGCTTACCCTCACAGCCATTGGCCGGCGCTAGTGAGATCGAGCTAGGGAATCTGGGGAAATATGAAATAAATTGGAAAATAAATACATGAAAGCTTCCACAGCTATCGAATGAGATCTCTGAAGCAGTGAGCTGTATTTTAGAAAGCTTCATTAGGCAGCAGGGGCTACTTACTATATCCTGTTCTTGTAGTATAAATAATCAATGCTCATGTCTAAAGAGAATGAATACAATAAAGGAATCACTAGACTTGGGGTTCACAGCTTTGTGAATAAAAAATTAATTCATTTAAAAAATGTTTCACAAGTTCCATGAAATGTGGAAAGAGAAAGAATTTACGACCCAGGGAGACTTGCACTCAAACATGGATGGCCCATGTAAGTGACTTGAGACAAGTTGTTTGACTTCTGGAGGCGTCAGCATTGTCATTAGTAGAATGTGGTTACTTTTACTTACTTCTCAAAATTAAAGGAGTGAACACGATGTGCCTAGAATAACATTGTAGAAATGCAACAAATAAAAATTCCACTGACTATTCCCATATACATCTTTGCTCTTGTCCCCCTTCTCCTCAACAGTATCATCAACCAAATGTGATGGTGTCCTTCAGTGAGCACACAGACACATGCAATGCTTTGCCCAACTGATTATATTACAGTGCAACAAGTACCCCAGGCGGCAGGGGGGTGGTGGGTAGCTGCTTTTAGAATCCAGAGGAAAAAGTCATTAACTGGGAAAAGAAGGCATTGGAGATAAAGGGAAAGTTAGGAACACTTCAATGAAGAACATAAGTAGAATAAGTAGAGATAGAAAATAGGTATAGTAATTAATAACACATCAAATTACTGTAATATTAAATGTGATGATGTATACAAAGTGCCCAGAAGTGTTTGCCATAATGGTAGCAGTCATTATAGGATAATTGCTAATTTTAAAATGTAAGGTTTTTTTTTTTTTAAAATTTTTTTTTTCAACGTTTATTTATTTTTGGGACAGAGAGAGACAGAGCATGAACGGGGGAGGGGCAGAGAGAGAGAGAGACACAGAATGGGAAACAGGCTCCAGGCTCTGAGCCATGAGCCCAGAGCCCGACGCGGGGCTCGAACTCACGGACCGCGAGATCGTGACCTGGCTGAAGTCGGACGCTTAACCGACTGCGCCACCCAGGCGCCCCTAAAATGTAAGGTTTTTACTAGATAGCCTCTGCATAAAACCTCCAAGATGATTATTTTATGTATTTATGTACTTATGTATTTATGTATTTACTTATTTGTGGTCAACCTGCTTTAGGCTCTGGACATTGATTGGCCCACAATGTTGATTGGCACGTAATATTGATATTCAGACTTTTTAAAAAATGACATAGATCTTTCTTTCAAGAAAAACTTATAGAGATACTCAATATATAAGACTCAATATATTATGTACCTGCTTGAGTTGAAGTGGGAATGAGAGAGAGAAAGTTCTGCTAATTGGCCTTTGCATATCTTGCTGGCTTGCAGCAACTCTTCAGGACAGTTAGGACCTCCACATTTTGAAAACAACTGGATCAAAAGCTCTAATTATACTGTAGTAGAGATAATCCTTTTAATGAAGTAAGAGTCGTTGGAGTACCTAATTTCATTTTGTCCTAAAATTCAAAGCAGACATTCTTAATCTCAATCGTTTGTTTTCATCATATAGTTGGGCCTAGTTTGCACACTTTTTTGTGTTTAATATAGTACATTTATTTATTTAAAAATTTTTAATGTTTATTTTTGAGAGAGAGACAGTGCAAGTGGGAGAGGGGAGAGAGAGAGAGGGAGACACAGAATCCGAAGCAGGTTCCAGACTCCCAGCTGTCAGCACAGAGCCCAACGTGGGGCTCAAACTCACGAACCGTGAGATCATGACCTGAGCTGAAGTTGGACACTTAATCCACTGAGCCACCCAGGTGCCCCTAATATAGTATATTTAAAAAGGATAGTTTTACTTTCTGCTTGCCTAATCAATTAAGTTTTTTTTCGGTGAATTATACAGGTACCACACAAAGTTTCCAGGTGTGGGTTTATAATTATTTATATTGCTTAGAAATTGGTATTTTTCTTGTATCCAAGAACTCTTGCCTTTAGATAATGAGAATTCATAGACAACATCTCTTCAAATAACAACTTTCTCTGTCAAAAATATTTTCTCCATTTTTTTCTTATGACGTGCAATTCAAATTGTGTTGGATCATCTGCTACCTTCCAAGTTTTCTTAACCTGTTTCATATTTTCATTTCTGTCTCTTTGTACTATATTCACCTAATTTTCTTTTTTGATAATTGTAACTTGTATTCCTTTTTATAACTTTCTAATGTTAATCGTTTACTTTATTATTAAGTCATTGGCTCTGTTTATTCTGCCTATGAATTTTATTTTAATGATTATATTTTATGGCTAGAAATTCAGTATGTGTCTATATAAAATCTGTCTACACTTTATAGTATCCTCCTCTTTTGATTTGATTTCTAGTCATTCACAATATACCTGCCAACATTGTAAGCAGACTTATGTAATTGCCACTCTCAGATTATTCAGCTAGTCTCAGGTCTTGTGCTGTTTTCATTTATGGGTAGGCTGTTGACAATACTTTGTTTCTCTGTGTGGTCTGTGGTTAGTTTGTGTGTGCCTGTGTGTGCACCCCTATTAACCTTTTTTTTTTATTATTATTAGTATTCTCTATGGCTTCCGTATATCCTGAATTATCAGAACATTTATTTATTTATTCATTTAATTTTTTTAATGTTTATTTATTTTTGAGAGAGAGACAGAGCATGGACGAGGGAGGGGCAGAGAGAAAGGGAGACTCTCTCCAGGGTCCAGCTCCGAGCTGTCAGTACAGAGCCTGACGCAGGGCTTGAACTCACAGATCGTGAGATCATGACCTAAGCCAAAGTCAGAGGCTCAACCGACTGAGCCACCTAGGCGCCCCTTATCAGAGCATTTAAATAGACTGGTTTTAGTTTGGTTTCTGTTAGAGATCCCATGAGTTTCAGTGGCTCTACTAGATTTTCTTTTTTTCTTGTTTTGTGGTTCTTGTATTATGTAGGTATTATAAATAGGATTCCATACTCACATACATGGATAATGCTTACTGTTTTTATATTTATTTCCTCACCCAAAGCCCAGAAAGAAGAAAAACTTTTGTAACTTTTCTTTGCTGGAATACTGGATGATTTTTTTTTTTTTTTTTTTTTTTTTTTTTAGATCGTGAAGATTGGTAGTGTCTTGAGGGCTCAAGGCTTAAGCAACTGGAGAAGTTCTAGTTTCCTAATTTTTATTCATAATTATACTCTTAGAATTTTTTCCTGGTCTAAACATCTCATGGATGCCTGCTTTATCAACTTTACCTACCACTTTGGTTTTATCTCTTTGTTTACCTGGGGGTTGATTTGTCTTTCTTCCGTCTTACTTGGCTGTGCATTTTAAATATGTTATCAAGCTCTTTGTGTGTGTGTGTGTGTGTGTGTGTGTGTGTAGTTAATAGAGTATACTGTTTGAGTACAGTCTGCCATGTTGCCTGAGTCTAATAATTTGTTTTAGAGAAGAGATCATTGGGGCACCTGGATGGCTCAGTCAGTTGAGCTTCCAACTCTTGGTTTCAGCTCAGGTCATGATCTCAGGGCCATGGGATGGAGTCCCGCTCTGGGCTCTGTGCTGAGTGTGGAGCCTGCTTAAGATTCTCTCTCTCTTTCTCTCTCTCTCTCTCTCTCTCTGCCTCCTCCCCTGCTTGCACTCTCTCTCTCTAAAGTAAAAAAAAAATTAAAAAATTAGAGAGAATTTAGTTATGAGCAGTAATAATTGTATAAAATATATAAGTGTAAGTAACAAAATGCTATCCCTCTCTATTTCTAGGTAAACAAACAAAAATTAAAACACCTTGTTTTAATAGGCTTAGTAATTATAAATTATACAATATAGACTCTTGTACTCTTCTTGAGTTGTAGTTGGAGACATTATTCTAATATCTTGCATGAAGGTCCAAACCTGCTAGGAAGGGCATTTGACATTATTACTCTGAAATTTGGAGAGGAGGATGAGAAGTAAGATCCATCTAACTGTGTCTCCAATTGAATTATTTCCCATTCTCACCCACTAGACTTTCAGCTGTTGTTGTAAAATCGTTTTTGAGTGTTAGAATTTCTTCAGCAGAAAAGCTTGCTGCAGAGAAAAAATGAACTTCTGTGAGTCTGAGTACATGCCTAGTTTGAAGATCACTATTTCCAAAGAAAAAATGTAGGAGGTGTGACAAATGATTATTTTGATTTTTGATAAGTACACAATTATATGTATATATAATATATTTGTATATACAAATAAAGTAAATTTTCTTACATTTTGAATAATTTATTTAGAATATCTGGCCTCTAATTTCTGATGTAGGCACTTCAGTTACTGTCCTGCTGCCATCACTCCTTTCTTCAGTGTTGTTGGAAGCATCTAGAAAGTTTCAAACTTTTACCATGAGGGGTCTGCAGATTTTTTATACCCACCCCCCACCTCAAGCAACTAACCTCCCCTTTTTTAATTTCTTGACCTCCTAAGTAATGGATCCCACAGGTTCATTGTCTTTCATTATTCCATTACCCTCCTTCAGATTCCATCATGACCCCAACATAACAAACTTCCTTCCTTTGCTGCACACCCAGTGTGAACTTGTGCCCTTTCTACTGGTCACGAAATACACTTGCTATTTAGTTTCCTATTCTCTGCAATATTGCATTCAGTTCTTTTGTTGGTCCACATATATTTTGTAAAATAGGGAAAAGTCTTGTTTTTTTTTTCTCTTTTTTTGTATTATACTAAAAATGTAGTGGCAAATCAGAGCTTCTTATTCTCCAGTGTCTTACAACAGTCATAGGAAACCACTGTTAAATTTTTGTTTGTGGTTTTCTCTACCTCTGTATGATTGAGACACTTAGAAGTTGGGGGTTGGGTCAAAAGAAGTCAAATTTGGGGCACCTGGGTGGCTCGGTCAGTTAAGCGTCCGACTTCGGCTCAGGTCATGATCTCACGGTCTGTGGGTTCGAGCCCCGCGTCAGGCTCTGTGCTGACCGCTCAGAGCCTGGAGCCTGTTTCAGATTCTGTGTCTCCCTCTCTCTGTGACCCTCCCCTGTTCATTCTCTGTCTCTCTCTGTCTCAAAAATAAATAAACGTTAAAAAAAATTAAAAAAAAAAAGAAGTCAAATTTCCTGAACCTTTCTTTCAGGGAGACTCCTGTCAGTTCAGTTCTGTCCTATAGCTTGGGCATGAAGGGCAGTGACCACAATAGAGACTCAAGGTGGGACTTCTGCCTTTTATTAAAACAACCTGTCTATTAACGTACTTAGTGACTCACTTGGAACGAATACAGTACCAAAACAAAAAATAAAAATAAATAAATAAACAACTTTGCAAATGGAGAAAACTGGCAGGCATCATTTAAAAAAAAAAAAAACAAAAAGATCAATTTTAGCATTCTCAGTAGTGTTGATACAAGGCTCTCCAATATAATATGATAAAAAGGGGACTTCGCTATAAACCCAATCTAGTCATGAGAAAGCATTAAACAAACTCAAATTGAACATCACTGTAGAAAATAACTGGTCAGTACTCTTAAAATAATCAAGGTCATGAAAAAAAAAAAAAAAAAAAGGAATGACTGAGAAACTTTCACAAACTAAGGAGACATGACAACTGATATGACCTGACATGGAGAAATACTGTAGTATCCTCAGTCAGATCCTGAACAGAAAACCAGTGTTAGTGAGAAAACTGGTAAAATCCAAACAAAATGTTTTGTTCATATATATTAGTATATTACCAGTATATTTCTTAGTTTCAACAAGTACTCCATGGTTTTGTATAATGTAAAAATTAGGAAAGCTGGATGAAGGTTACTAATACATTCTATTGTCTTTACAATTTTCCGGTAAACCTAAAATTATTTCAAATAGGCAGATTAAAAAGAAAAGAACATTACCTTCTATAATTAAAAAAAAAAGAAACAAGCCATGTGACTGCACCCTCACCAGGCTCTCCTAGACCTGCTTTGAAGTACTAGATATCATTTTTCTGGGGAAGGTGTGATGCATTCAAATTCTAAGGAGAATCTGTTGTGTTCTGGATGGTTTCTCCTGAAGGGAATGACCCCTGGTTAAGTCAAACATCAGGAGTCCTCATTTGCTGGAAGAATCTTATCACATGCCTAGTGTCTCAATCAGAATGGGAACTTAATGAACCAGTAACATGTTTGGGTGGAGAATTTTCTAAAGAGAGGAGCACAAATAACCTGATTTGTAACTTTGCAAGCCTTTTAAATTCTAAATCAGATATTCACCTGAGGGTGGTTGTCTTGAATTATCTAATTCTAGATTTGAAACTGTCAGTCCTTTTATAAAACAGAATAGTTCAATGGTGAATATTAAATTGAAAATACGAGAAAAAGGGCTCTCAAAGGGAAGAACACATTGATAAATTCTCATGACATATCCTATAGCCCATTGCAGTACAAACAGGGCAGTCTGTCAGGCTTTTATATGAAATCTGATACCACCAGCCAACACCAACAAAACTCTGATTTTCAGCTTGTCCTGTCCTGGCTGTTAAAAGTGGAAGAATTGTGTTGATGTAGCATTTTCTGCCTCCTATTCCTTCCAAGAGCTGGGACATCTTCAAAGAAATAGATGTGTATATATTGGGGTATTTCATTACACTCCCTTGGAATAAAATGGGCTCTGTTTTCTGGAGGTCTACTTACTGACAGATTAAATTCCATATCCATTTGACTTTATTTTCCTTTAAAATCAATCATTCTGTGTTTGGTCTCTTCTCTAAATTGCAGAAGCAGATTAATGCTTCAATTACCTATATTAGTAATTGAATGACTCTGATGGCAAACCTCAGAGACATATTGATTTCTCAACCTTTCTAAATAAATACTCCCCTCACCAGTCTCAAGGAAATAGCCACCTTTTGCCCTAGACATTTCATAACAAAGTGGTTTCTTAGCAAAGAATTAAGGAAGGCCACGTGGGTATTCACTGATACTAGACTTCCCTTGCTAAAATATTTTTTCCCCTTTGTTACCCTTATAGTCCCTCCATTTTTCAGGTTATACAAACCTCAGAGTCTGTTCCCTGCCATTTTAGACCCATTAAGATATTCTTTTCTTCCCTGCTTCTACCTTTCCATTTAGAGCTTGTGTACTTAGGCAAAAGATGGAACTTATTATTTCACACCAAGATGTAAATATGTCTAATGAGTAAGATGACTGTGTGTGTGTGCATGTGTGTATATATATATATATATATATGCTAAATAAGGGCCTTTTTGAGATTAAATTGGGGCATTAAATGGGGGCAAATGGGATGCTTGGTCTAGAGGCATAAAGTGACACTGTCTAGGAAAATTGGACATATGATCAATCTACTGATAAAACTTAATGTGATACTTTTCTCCAAGGTAAAAGAAAGTTTAGTAGGGAAAAAGCTTAAGTAGAACAAATAATTTCTAATCACTAAATTTCAAATAGCAAGCATTATGTACAGGATGTTTGATAACCATGGGAGGTCGTCCTGAACTTCTAAAACAGTGTGTCTGTCTTCCATCTCAAGCCCTCCATCTTTTGAGAACACTGATAATATAGTTAGTAATAGATATAATAAAAAAGTGCTTGCATATTTTAAAGTTTTTAAAGTTTTAAACTAGTGCTTTAAAGTTTTAAACTAGTTTAATAGCTATTATCATATTACATAAGAATGCTATTGCACTTGTGCAGATTAACATCACTCCTTTTATAGATGAGAACACTTAATCAAAAGTCAAGCTTAGATTGCCATTCATTTCTTTTTTCAGTCATTCATAGAACAGAAACAAGATCAAGAGCCATACTGCGTACCTCCATTCTCCCATTTGTCAGACTTTGTGCAAGACATGAAGGTGAAGATGATGTGGTCCTTTATTTCAAGTTGCTTATTGTCTCATGGAAAGAGATGGATAGGTGTTACAGACATGACTCACTTTTTGTATCCGGTATGCTTTGTATTAAAGCTTAACAACCTACTTCCACTTTAACTCTACTTATGACAGCTGCCCATGTTTTTCAATGGCTTCATATAAAGTTTCTGGAACTTTTTGACACAGCTTTGGTTGCTGTTATTAATTCCCTTTTGTTGTTTCCTGAGAAATTGGACAAGAGCTCCTTTCTATGGAGCAGGAAAATAAAGGAAGTGAGTTTCTGAATGTGTTCCTCTCTAGAAAAAATGTGACATGATGGCAGAGATTGGAAACTAGTGGTAGGTAAACTAGGTATTGATGTGATGTTTTAGGAGTATGACTCATCAAAAAGGAAGAGAGGCACAAGATGAATACAAGTTGCAACGTTAGAAGCCTGTGGATCAATACAAGTTAAGTTAAATTTGGTCAAAAGGTAGAGAAAACTGGGTGGTTCAGGAGTGGGCAAAAGTATTTTCAAATAATTTCAGGAAAAAAAAGTGTTGTATTTTTTAATGGTATTCAGGGAGTTAGCTTGGTTTAAGGACTTTTACAAATGCTTAATATCAACAAACCACACAGGAAAATGTAAAAAAATAATCTTGGTCTTTTGTACTCAAAATAAGAACCATGGGTCAGCATCATTAGCCTCACCTAGGAGCTTGTTAGAGATACAGAATCTCAGGACTGATCCCAGAACTGTTGAGTCAGAATCTGCAGTTTAACAAGATGCCCGAGTAATCCCTACCTGCATCAAACTTTGAGGAGCACTTCGGTAATAGGATCATTTGTACTATGCATCCTCAGACCACGTTTCAAGAATTGCAGGTTTTCACAAAAGCTTTGCAGTAGGTCCAACCAGGTCTGTGTAACACAGTTGTCTGAATAGGAAGGTGCTTGAATTTTGTTTTTTCTCTGACCACAAGGGATCATGGCCAATCTTCTGTTTGATGGGGGGCATGTAGGTCTGATCTCTCTTTTACCTAATACAGCTTGCAGTGACTTTTCTGAGTGTTCACTCCCAGGGCAGGGAGCTGATGAGATGATTTTACTGTTCTAGAATGAGGGAGATTCCATCTACTTTCCTTATGTTTTTGCAGATTCGCCATGGACAACATATTAGCAAGGCGATGCTTTGGCATGGCATACAGTAAAACTTTTAATATAGGGGGTGGTGGTGGCTCCCTACGGCAGTACATATACTAACATTGGAACGATACACAGAACAGTAGCATGGCCCCTGCACAAGGATGACACACAAATTCGTGAGGCGTTCCATATTTTTTTTAAATATTATTCACCATGACCAAGCGGGATTTATACCTGGGATGCAGGGCTGGTTCAATATCCGCCAAACAATTAACGTGACTCATCACATCAATAAAAGAAAGTTCAAGAACCATATGATCCTCTCAATAGATGCAGAGAAAGCATTTGACAAAATACAGCATCCTTTCTTTATAAAAACCCTCAAGAAAGTAGGGATAGAAGGAGCATACCTCGAGATCATAAGAGCCATATATGAACGACCCAACGTTAATATCCTCAATGGGGAAAAACTGAGAACTTTCCCCCTAAGGTCAGGAACAAGACAGCGATGTCTATTCTCGCCACTGTTACTCAGCATAGTATTGGAAGTCTTAGCCTCTGCAATCAGACAACACAAAGAAATAAAAGGCATCCAGATCGTCCAGGAGGAGGTCAAACTTTCACTCTTTACAGATGACATCATACTCTATATGGAAAACCCAAAAGATTCCACCAAAAAACTGCTAGAATTGATTAGTGATTTCAGCAAAGTTGCAGGATATAAAATCAACGTACAGAAATCAGTTGCATTCCTATGCACCAACAATGAAGCGACAGAAAGAGAAATCAGGGAATCAATCCCACTTACAGTTGCACCAAAAACCATAAAATACCTAGGAATAAATCTAACCAAAGAGGTGAAAAATCTATACACTGAAAACTATAGAAAGCTTATGACAGAAATTGAAGAAGACACAAAAAAATGGAAAAAGATTCCATGCTCCTGAATAGGAAGAACAAATATTGTGAAAATGTCGATACCACCCAAAACAATCTACATATTCAATGCAATCCCTAACAAAATAACACCAGCATTCTTCACAGAGCTAGAACAAATAATCCTAAAATGTGTATGGAACCAGAAAAGACCCCGAATAGCCAAAGCAATCTTGAGAAAGAAAACCAAAGCAGGAGGCACATTCCCAGACTTCAAGCTATCCTACAAAGGTATAATCATCAAGACAGTATGGTACTGGCACAAGAACAGACACTCAGATCAATGGAACAGAATAGAGAACCCAGAAATGGACCCACAAATATATGGCCAACTAATCTTTGACAAAGCAGGAAAGAATATCCAATGGAATAAAGACAGTGTCTTCAGCAAGTGGTGCTGGGAAAACTGGACAGTGACATGCAGAAGAATGAACCTGGACTACTTTCTTACACCATACACAAAAATGAACTCAAAATGGATGAAAGACCTCAATGTAAGACAGGAAGCCATCAAAATCCTTGAGGAGAAAGCAGGCAAAAATCTCTTTGGTCTTGCCCACAGCAACTTCTTACTCAACAGGTCTCCGGACGCAAGGGAAACAAAAGCAAAAATGAACTACTGGGACCTCATCAAAATAAAAAAGCTTCTGCACAGCGAAGGAAACAATCAGCAAAACGAAAAGGCAACTGATGGCATGGGAGAAGATATTTGCAAATGACATATCAGATAAAGGGTTAGTATCCAAAATTTATAAAGAACTTATCAAACTCAACACCCCAAAAACAAATAATCCAGTGAAGTAATGGGCAAAAGACATGAATAGACACTTCTGCAAGGAAGACATCCAGATGGCCAACCGGCACATGAAAAAATGCTCCACATCACTCATCATCAGGGAAATACAAGTCAAAAACGCAATGAGATACCACCTCACACCTGTCAGAATGGCTAACATTAACAACTCAGGCAACAACAGATGTTGGCGAGGATGCGGAGAAAGAGGATCTCTTTTGCACTGTTGGTTGGAATGCAAGCTGGTGCAACCACTCTCGAAAACAGTATGGAGGTTCCTCAAAAAACTAAAAATAGAACTACCCTATGACTCAGCAATTGCACTTCTAGGCATTTATCCAAGGGATGTGCTCTTTCGAAGGGACACATACACCCCCATGTTTATACAGCACTATCAACAAGAGTCAAAATATGGAAAGAGCCCAAATGTCCATCAATAGATGCATGGATAAAGAAAATGTGGTGTATATATATACAATGGAGTCTTACCCGGCAATCAAAAAGAATGAAATCTTGCCATTTGCAACTATGTGGATGGAACTGGAGGGTATTATGCTAAGTGAAATTAGTCAGTCAGAGAAAGGCAAAAATCATATGACTTCACTCATATGAGGACTTTAAGAGACAAAATAGATGAACATAAGGGAAGGGAAACAAAAATAATATAAAAACAGGGAAGGTGACAGAACAGAAGAGACTCATAAATATGGAGAACAAACAGGGTTGCTGGAGGGGTTGTGGGAGGGGGATGGGCTAAATAGGTAAGGGACATTAAGGAATCTACTCCTGAAATCATTGTTTCACTATATACTAACTGATTTGGATATAAATTTTAAAAAATAAAAAAATAAAATTAAAAAAAAGGGGTGGTGGTGGTAAAGGAACCGTTTTGGTCCAGTTTTCTTGTTTGAGTGAAAAGGATATCCTTTGAGTAACCTGACAGGTGCCAGTATTTTAAACAAATTGCTAATAAAAAGGGATGTGCAGTTGATGACTTCTTAGGACCCCACCTTTTAATGAGTCTCCAAATCTAGGATAGTGTAAAGGGAAATATTATGAAATTAGACAGTCTGGTGTTTGCTTCTCTGTTTTCACCCTATGACCTGTATGACTTCAAGCAAGTTACTTAACATCTGCATTTTCCATTTTCTCATTTATAGATGGAGATAATTATACTTACTTTAAAGGAAAGGTGTGTGATGTAATAAGATGATATATATATATATATATATATATATATATATACACACATGTGTATATATATATATACATGTATGTATATATGTATATACGTGTGTATATATACATGCGTGTATATGTAGTTAATATATGTATACATATATATGTAACGTACCTATGCATAATGCCCAGCCCCTGTTTAGCCCTTTATAAATGTTAGATCTCCTCATTCATTGTCTTATCATTTCTCTAAACTGATAGAACTATAGAGGAAAAGCCATTTGAGCTGTTTATTTTCTTATTATATCCTCTCAGAAAGCACAAACATCTAGGGGAAAGAAATTGCATAAATGGAATGAATATTACATTTTAAACATGATGATATCATATATTCAAACAACAGTGTTAGAATCTTATTAAGCTGGGAGCCCATTATAGTACTACCTTTAAGTTCTGTGCTCTGAAAATACCTAATATGATATCTTATGAGGTCTCAAAACAGCCCCAGACACATTTGCAAAGGACACAACATTTTTTCCCTTCTGCCATCTGCCTTGAGTCTTTTCTTTCCCATGTGGGTCCCACAGACAGTGACTCTCTCTCTAGCTCTGCTTCTATCCCTGGCCACCCTGCCATATACACATATCATGCTCTTGAATTCATTTTTCCCATTATCTTTCCTCTATCGAAATAACATATCCTGTGCTTCCTTGTATAATAGTGTTTTCACTTGTAAAGATAATAACATAGTAAAAATTTGCTATTAATAGTAATAAAGAACACCTTTGCCTCTATCTTAATAGGTATTATGTATACATTTTAGCAGAGACTTCTGGAAGTGCTATTTCAGCCCCCAAAAGAACAACTCGAATGCTGTCCACATTAGGTACAGTGACAAGAGATGGGAGAAGAGCCATCAGAGGAAGGCCCTGGCAGGGAAGCTTCTAGTTTTCCCTTGATCACACACTGTTAGTGTGCAGGGTTTGCCTTTGTGACTTAATATTTAGTGATGCAATATTTAAATAAATTTACATCCATAATAACATCTCCTTAACACAGATTTTTACAGTACTCATAGGTGGGTACTTCCATCAAGATTTTTCTCCAGAGTAGCTGCACTAGTTTGCATTCCCACCAGCAGTGCAAGAGGGTTTCCCTTTTTCCACATCCTCGCCAACACTGTTATTTCTTCTGTTGTTAATTGTAGCTATTCTGACAGGTGTGAGGTGGTATCTCATCATGGTTTTGATTTGTATTTCCCTGATGGTGAGAGCTGTTGGGCATCTTTTCATGTGTCTGGTAGCCATCTGGACGTCTTTTTTGGAAAATGTCTGTTTGTGTCTTCCGTTCAGTTCTTAACTGGGTTGTGTGTGATTTGGGTGTTGAGTTTGATAAGTTCTTTATAAATCTTGGATACGAACCCTTTATCAGAAATGTCATTTGCAAATATCTTCTCCCATTCTGTACTCTGGAGAACAGTGTGGAGTTTCCTCAAAAAACTAAAAATAGCGGTGCCTGGGTGGCTCAGTTGGTTAAATGTCTGACTCTTGATTTCAGCTTGGGTCATGATCTTATGGTTCGTGAGATTTAGCTCCATGTCAGGCTCTGTGCTGAAAGAGTAGAGCCTGCTTGGGATTTTCTCTCTCCCTCTCTCTCTCTACCCCTTCCCTGCTCATGCATGTGCACTCTCTCTCTCTCTCAAAAACAAGCAAACAAAAAACAAACAAACAAAAAACTAAACTAAAAATAGAACTACACTATGACCCAGCAATTGCACTATTAGGTATTAACCCAAAGGATACAAAAATACAGATTTGAAGGGGGTACATGCACCCCAATGTTCATAACAGAATTATTAACTATAGCCAAACTATGGAGAGAGCTCAAATGTCCATTGACTGATGAATAAAGAAGAGGTGGTGTATATATACAATGGAATATTACTCAGCCATCAAAAAGAATGAACTCTTGCCATCACTCATGTCGAATCTAAGAAATAAAACAGATGAACATTTGGGAAGGGGGAAAGAAAGGGAAACAAACATCAAGAGGATCTTAACAATAGAGAACAAACAGGGTTGATGGAGGGAGCTGGGTGAGAGA
This sequence comes from Lynx canadensis, assembly GCF_007474595.2. Lineage (NCBI taxonomy): Eukaryota > Metazoa > Chordata > Mammalia > Carnivora > Felidae > Lynx > Lynx canadensis. The sequence goes on along the minus strand of NC_044316.2, from coordinate 32,683,454 downwards.
TAGGCTAGAAGGAGGGCACTTGTGATGAGCACTTGGTGTTGTATGTAAGTGATGAATCACTGAATTCTACTTCTGAAACCAATATTGCACTGTATATTAACTAATATTGATTATAGTTAATTGATTATAGAGACAGAATCATATTGTTCAATCTTTTTTTAAAGAAGTTTGTGAAGGTAAGATAATACGGCAAATATTATACCAGAGATAATGATTATAATATACCTATGAGTTTTGTTTTCAGTTTGAAAATTCCAAGCTATAAAGGAATTGCATCTTAGAAGGACGATATAACTATTTCTGTCCCAAATATTAAACAAATAAAAATAAATAAAACATTTCTGCAAAAACTGAATAAATATATATTTTCCTATCAAATGCATACTAAAGGATGGTTCATGCAACCAGTGGAGTGGCAATCTAGTCTCATTCCATAAAAAGCAGCATTATACTCTCATTCTTAACCTGTTACTTCATTCTAATCTTGATTGACTAGGAAATGGTCTTGTACATGTCTATAGCAAGCAGTTAGTGTTTTTGGTTTTGGAACTGCTTTGAGATAAAAAGTCCCTTTGACTCTTTATGGAATTTGGACGAAACCAGTAACATAGAGTGGCAGCCACAATAATAACTCGATCCTGATTATGTGAAAACTTGAGGGTTCTGAGTTACTAATGTTCTGTAAGCAATGTCCTTAAATCTTTTTAAAGATATGTTCCTGTTGGGGCGCCTGGGTGGCTCAGTCGGTTGAGTGTCCGACTCCAGCTCAGGTCGTGATCTTGCGGTCTGTGAGTTCGAGCCCCGCATCGGGCTCTGTGCCGACAGCTCAGAACCTGGAGCCTGTTTCGGATTCTGTGTCTCCCTTTCTCTCTGACCCTCCCCCGTTCATGCCCTAACTCTCTCTGTCTCAAAAAAATAAATGAATAAACGTTAAAAAAATTAAAAAAAACAAAAAGACATGTTCCTGTTGAAACCACTACAAGGATCAATTTATCATCTGTATCTCTATAGTCTAGAATCTGTTTTTTGAATGAGTGATTCAAGTTCACCAAAGCCATCATTTTTCCTATACTATTCACCAATATACTATATATCAACTAACTCATTACTTACAGAGCAGCACTGCTAGCTGGGTCTATCAAAACACTGCCAATTTTCTAATAGTTTAGACACCAAATCTTTGCACTGAGCATTGATGCTTTGTTCCCTCGGAATTGTCAAGATTGTATACCCACATAGAATGCATTTGCTGAAGTTAACTTCCCACTTACCATACTCTTCAGGAGAATCCCCATCAATGAGGATTGACCCCTTAACTGAAATTTCAAATATGAGGTTACTGATTCATATAGAAATAAATTATTTTAGGTGGAAAACTCATAGATAGTATTGTTCTCCTCAGAACACACAAAAATTGTATCAGTTCCCTGCTTCTCAATGACTGTTGTTAAGTAGGCTCAGAGGAAAAGAAGACAAACCTGCTATAAGATATAAGTTTCTGGCCAGAGGTCTTGGACAGTAATCTGAAGTCAATCTATCAAAAGAAATAATATATATATATGGTTGTGCAGCAATTCAGACAGGTTTACGGTGAAGAATTACTAAATATGATAAAACTGATACTCTGAATTACTTCCTTGCCCCATATCAAACTGCTATTCTGGTCATAGCTTAAGTTAGGATCATTAGAAATATTGAGAGGTTGGGGTGCTACATAATCTCTAATGACTTCATGTTTAATAGATTCTCAACTCAAAAGAATGATCACGAGGTCTTAATGCATATTTATGGGTTTAATTGTAGTTCATCTGCTCATTAACCAAACAAATGTTTATTGACCATATTCTGGAAAGTTAAAATCGGTGGGACAGAGCCCCTTACTTTCAGGAGCTCCCAGTCTACTGGGAGAAGTAAGTAGGTAGTCATGTGATTACAGAGTGAGACAGTTGATGTTAAAAGTTACAAAGACCATTGGATTTCAATCAGGAAGGGGTACATCTTGGCTTTGTCATCCAAGTTATGCAAATTTGGTGAAACCCATTGCTTTCTGAAACCCAATTTCCCCATACACAAAAGGTATAGAATAATACTGATCCAAAAAATCAGTTTTTATAAATCATGTGAAATAAGTATAAATGTCTTGTACATGGAAATAATTATTTACAATGACAGTAACAATATTTCCGTTACTACTAGTAGTGACTTTTTTTGATTTAACTTTATTTTTTTTTTGAAATTTACATCCAAATTAGTTAGTATATAGTGAAGCAATGATTTCAGTAGATTCCTTAATGCCCCTTACCTATTTAGACCATCCCCCCTCCCACAACCCCTCCAGCAACCCTCAGTTTATTCTCCATGTTTATAAGTCTCTTCTGTTTTGTCACCTTCCCTGTTTTTATATTATTTTTGTTTCCCTTCCCTTATGTTCATCTATTTTGTCTCTTAAAGTCCTCATATGAGTGAAGTCATAGGATTTTTGTCTTTCTCTGACTGACTAATTTCACTTAGCATAAAACCCTCCAGTTCCATCCATGTAGTTGCAAATGGCAAGATTTCATTCTTTTTGATTGCCGAGTAATTCTCCATTGTATATATATACCACATTTTCTTTATCCATGCATCCATCAATGGACATTTGGGCTCTTTCCATACTTTGGCTATTGTTGATAGTGCTGCTATAAACATGGGGGTGCATGTGTCCCTTCGAAACAGCACACCTGTATCCCTTGGATAGATGCCTAGTAGTGCAATTGCTGAGTCGTAGGGTAGTTCTATTTTTAGTTTTTTGAGGAACCTCCATACTGTTTTCCAGAGTGGTTGCACCAGCTTGCATTCCCACCAACAATGCAAAAGAGATCCTCTTTCTCCGCATCCTCGCCAACATCTGTTGTTGCCTGAGTTGTTAATGTTAGCCATTCTGACAGGTGTAAGTAGTGACTAACCTTTTTTTAGAGTTTGAAATATGTCAGCACTAAGCTAAGAACTTCACATGCACGATCTTAGTCTATGCAAACACTGTATAAGAAGATACTTTCTCTATTTTAACAAGGCTTAAAAAGCTTAGTTTATTTGTCCAAAGTGAGCTAGAATAACAATAATGGCCAACATATATTGAGTACTTACTAATTGGCTGGTGTTGTTTGAAAACATTAGATATCTTCATTTTCCATGAGATAGAGTGTATTATTTTTCCCATTTTACAAATATTATAGGCTGAATTCCCCCAAAATTCATATGTTCAAGATTTAAACCCCAGTATCTTAGAATGTGACTGTATTTGGAGATGGAGTCTCTTAAGAAGTGATTAAGTTAAAATGAGGTCCTTAGGATTAGCCCTAATCCAGTTTGACTAATGTCCTTATAAGCAGAAGATATTTGGATACACAGAGAGATAACCAGGGGTTTATGCACGCAGAGAAAAGCCCATTGAAGACAGAATTAGAATGAGGCCATCTTCTTCAAGCCAAGGAGAGAGGCTTCAGAAGATACCAGATCTTGGTCCAGAAGACCAGATACCTTGGTCTTGGTCTTCCAGCCTCCAAAACACTCCAGGCTGTGGTGTTCTGTCATGGCAGCCTTTACAACAGGTGACTAAGCAGTGGTACAGAGAGCTTCCCCATGTCCAGCTACACAGTTTCTGTGCAGAGCAGCTCAGACTCAAACCCTAGCAGAATCCATACCCTTTATCTAGTCACAGAAAGCTTCTCCTGGCAGATGTGGAAATTGAGGTAGGAAGTAGTTAAGTCGTGTGCCTCAAATTGCACATCTGTACAATGATAAAGCCAGGATTCATACCCAGGTCTGTGTGATTTCCTCCTAGTTAACTTAAAACAATTTTCATGATTCCGCAGATTGCCAATTTAGCTAAAAGCTGCATTTCAGTTAGTTTCAAATTTCCTATAGAAAAGAGGGTTGAGGAAATGCCAGCTTTGACACATGTATACAGGCTACTAAGTTAATTTCCATGGATGCAAGATAGCAAAACTTTGCAAAGGAGCTCTGTAGTCACTTAAAGCATTAGTGTCATATTCTACATCAACTGCTGACTACCCCTGGTAAGCCATACATCATACCATTCTTTATAATATCAATTTAAACGCAAATCTTGTTTGTCCTGCTGATGTTGAAAGCCTTTTACCGCCTTCAGTAGCTACCAGAAGAACCATTACAAAAGATGTTCTAAATTTAAAGGGGTTTCTCAGGAGGCTGACTCTTTACACATTTTAGTTGGTGACAGAGGGGTTGGAAGCATCACTCCGGATTGATTATCACGTATATAATGACTGAAGTCAGGGCTGCTGCTTTTCTGGTACAAAGAATGCCTTTATAAAATCTCTGACCTTATTCTAGGCCACATGTGGGAAAAGTTCCACACATTCTAAGGGTTAGAAAAAAAGAAACCTTGCAGATGCCAAGCTAAATTCGCCACTTCGAAATTTTTCTCACAATGGCATATAATAAACTTCTCACTTTAAATATATTCCCCTTAATGCAATGAGTAATACTGAACATTACTAAATCAGCAACAACATTCTTCCATGGAGGAATCTGATCATATTACTTAACATAAATACTATGGAGATGAAACATTTTGACAAAGTACCATATTATAGGCCTTTAATAGTTTGCTTTATAGCTCATCTAACATTTGAACATTTTAGCTTACACAGAGCAGCTTTTAAATGAACATACTTAAAGCTATTTTAAAAATGAGCAAGGTGAACAAAAATATGTTTACTTACTCTTTTATATCTTGTCTTGAGTATCTTTTGGATTCTAACTTAATTATTTAATATTAACGGCACTTAATACGAGTTAGTGCATATTAACTGTGTACCTAACATTGTGCTAAGCATAATGTAAATATTTCATGTAATTCTCATAGCAGTCCTATGTGTTAGAGAATATGATCTCAGTTTTAAAGATGAAGAAAGCACTATAATTACAGAGTTTAATATATGGAAAAGGCAGAGCTTGTACCCAGCCCTGAGTTCAGAGGATTGGTACTTAATTTGCAATCGTTGAATAAACCTTATATCCATCCACTTATTTATCTGTCCATTTGCACATTTACGTAGTCCATAATTATTGCGTGCCAACCTTGTGCTAAGCATCATGTGAAGAACAGATGGGAGGAGATAAATAACCATGGTGGCTGGTTACTTAAAGGGGAACACCAACTATAGAGGATACACGTGAAATGATGAATCTTGTATATGTGATGTGATGCCACTGTGCTTGTATATGTACAGTCATTTTCAACAATAGGTTCCACGGGGTATTCATCTCACAATATGAACAAAAAGATTAGGAAATTTCTCACCACATCCCCTTCTTGTGGACTCTGTACACCAGAATTGTCTATTAATGGGCTCTCATAAAGAACAAAACCACTTAGAAGATTTCCTAACTTGTCCTGGGGACCCCCTTTTTTTTCTACAAATCCCATCACTATTCTGTGGAATCCATTTCTCATGGAACAATTTCAAAAACCTGGCTAGGAGTACCTGTTGTTACATAATATCGATACTGTGTCTATTGCCAAGATACAGTTTGGAACAAAATTCTTCCTATCATTAGCCTGAAGGACATCATGCACTTCCTACATTTCAAATTTGTAATCTCTGAAATTGCAGCAGAGCTGAGATGTTTTAGTTGAAATAGCATTGCTCTAGTTAGTTTCTAGCCTATGAAATGGATTCACCTGTTCCCTGGTGTCTGCCTATGATATCTCCCTCTGCTCTACCCTGTCCCCAGGTTGGCTGAAGGCTGTCTCTAAGCTAGGAGGAGGCAAGGAAAACAAAGAGGAAGAAAGATACAAGCTATTTTGTTTTGTTTCACGGATTCTGAGCTATTACGTATAAATATTTTAAAGTGAGTATTTAGAGCCTATTACCTCAAGTACAGTTATCACCTCAAGGAGATTATTTGTGAAATAGTTGTCTCATAATTTTTCAGCTTTGATTAGAGAGTGACTCTCATTGTGTTTAACAGAGAAATGTTAAAAAAAAAATCTTAAGAGTAGGGAATCTTCTATAATGGCTAGATAGAGTCTAGCATGCTCCCAGTAGAGCCAGGGATCTAGTATTATAAAGTTTCTAGTAAGGGTGTAACAGTGCCAATAAACAGAGTCAAAGGTGTTAGGAGTCTATGGTTTTCAAAATCAAGGCATTGACTATATACCTACATTTACTGAGCTATTACTATGTGCCAAATACTGTAGTAAACACAGATTTTCCAAATTAAATCCTCCCCAAATCTTAATTCTATGGTAGAAAACCCTTTTTTTACAAATAAGGAAGGTGATTTTTTTTATCTTATCAGATTAACAAAGGGTTTTAAATTAAGTATATATTTATAAGTATGTTTCAGTTTCCATGCTGGGTGAGTGGGTTGTAAAAAGTAAAAATAATAGCAGCCCTGCTATCATAATTCTTAAAGCCACTTGAGAAAGTGGACCCATAAACATAATTTTAAAACAGTATGCTGAGTGCATGTGGTAAGAAGACTGTGCTGTAGGAGCAAGCATATTCGTACAACCTCTTCAGACTTAATTGCTTCTTTCCATTAAAAACCTGTCTATTGTCTAGTCTTGTCTACCTGCCTGCTTGTGGAAGTAGCACAATACTCCTTTTTTCCTTTCTATTCTGAAATGTTGTAAAAGAGAAATAAGAGAAACACAACTCATAACAAAATAATATTCCAATATAAAAGTGCTCGAAAGGGACTATATTAGAAGTCAGTACTTCCACTTTTCATTTTCTGTAATCACCCAAGGAACAGGGTTTGTGAGCGTGTGCGACACAACCTTAGAAAGAGAATCAGGCTCTACTTTGGTTACTGAAAAGAAAAGTCACGCTTCCTTATCAGTCATTGAAAAAGAATCAGAGCTGTATCAGATTTTTTTTTTTAAACAGGTTAGCTCTTGAAAGGATTGCCAAGGTTAAACCAGTTACCTGGGAAGGACTCTCCCAATATTTGTTTTTGACCATTACTAGAGCACCGTGTCATTTGAAGCCTGTCTCTACCCACAGCTGTATAGCCTAAGAGGGGGATTTGAAGCTCCTCTTTGCTGCTGACGTGGTGAGCTCCCAATTTTCCACCCTGATGATTTCAAAGATATTTCTTGTTCAAGTGCAGTTTGCACTTTCTCCTGAACCACAGATCTCCTTTGAGCCCTAGCACACATCAGTGTGGCAAGCAAGAGGCCCTTGATAGCAGGCTCCCCATAAGTCTCTGCACCAGGGACTTTCTGAATGTTACTTGACCGACCTTTGCACCTCAAACTCCAAAAAGTAGGGAAGCCTATAATCCCTTGAGATAAGCCTCCTACTATTCTAGGTACTTAGAGGACTTTCCATTATCTGGCCAAACCATGGCTGACCTACATACACTGCAAGTGATCCTGAAGATACTCCTAGGCTAGGTTAAAGTGTGGGGAAGTCAGGAAGGCTTCAGGGAGAAGGTGATATGAGACTTGAATCAGGAAAGTCAAATGGGCAGTAATCAGAAAAATAATTCAGTTAGGAGGTTTTGTGGGGGGCGGTATCATGACATGGCAGAGAGTGGAGAGGAGAAGCGAGTTTTCTTGTGACTCTTTATGGGCATTGATCTCATTCATTAGGGCTCCACCTTCATAACCTCATCTGATCTTAATTATCTCTCAAAGGCCTCACTTCCTAAGACCATCTCATTGGTGGGTAAAATTTCAACATGAATTTTGGGGGAGACACAAGCTTCAGTCCATAACACCTATCAGAGATTTAGTGATTATAACAAAACACAACTAAAAGAAACAATCACAAAACCATTGCAAACAGCCACAATCAGATCATTTTCATAAACTTTAAAGAGAGTGGCTTGCTGATTATTATGGTTTAAAAATAGTAGAAAAAGAAGAAGGAAAATCATGTGTTTTGAAATGATAACAGGCAGACACCTGGGTGGCTCAGTTGGCCAAGGTCTTACTCTTGGTTTTGGCTCAGGTCATGATCTCAGGGTTCATAAGTTCCAGCCACGCATAGGACTCTGGGCTGACAGTGAGGAGCTTGCTTGTGAGGCTCTCTCCCTCACTCCCTGCCCCCACCCTGCTCATGCTCATGCTCTCTCTCTCTCTCTGTCAAAAATGAATAAACATTAAAAAAAAGAAATGGTAATGGGCAGTGCATTCATAGTATGTGGCAAATTAGATTTTGATGAAATATTCTCTCATTCAATAGGTCAGAGTCATAATATTGAGAAATAATAATAATAATAGCTAATCTTTATTTCATTTAGTCCTTAAATAACCTTGGAGGCTTATGACCCATTTAGGTTAAACAACTTCTGACCTTTAATTAGGAAAATAGCGAATATAACAATTTTTGTACAACCATATTTTCATTATATGTCTGTGCCTATATATATAAACTACCTTTATATTAATTAATTTACCATAGTTCTAAACTTCATTTGAAGAAATTTTCCTTAATCATAACAAAAGCAATATTCATGCCTTATTTCGTACCTACTCTCTGCTTGACACATTTTCTTATTCTGTCCCACACAGCTCCCCCCCACCTCACCCTCACACTCATAAACGGTGAGGTAATCACCATCTTCATAAGGAAACAAATGCTCTAAAACATTGGTGTAAATTTATACCTTTAATATTCCCCAGAGCCATTGCTTAGACGTAAGTCTTTTTTTTTTTTTCTTTTTTTTTGTCCTGTACTAAACCCTATTGCCTTCACACGGTGCTATGCTAGAAAGTTGATGGGACAGAAGAGATCATCCATCGTATTTTGTGATTGGTGTTAGATTGGGCACGTAAATATTTACTTTCTGTTCTGAGTCTAGAGTCTAAGAAACCTCTAGCACTTTCCCATGAAGCTAATTAGTAAGTGGTTTTCTTTCCTCTTTGGCCAGGCACCATATTCACAAATTAAAGGGGTTGTTTAATTGATTCCCCATTTGTTTCTGTAATAGCATTCTGTCCCCATTTGTTGCTTGTAATAGCAACTCCAGTGATCTAATGCCATTATCCTAGGAGACTTCCACGGTGTTTTCACAAGGTTTTATTCACCAGGGGTAAGGACCTGGACTGCTGGAACATTGTCTTTGTCAGTAACATGCTACTTAGATAAACCATTGATTTCTTCCCCTTCAGTCAACAAGCATTCTATAGGTAAGTTTGTGTTCCATCATTGGTTTTTCTAGTAAGACTCCAGTGAGCTTTTGCCAACAAGAAACCTATCTCTGTTCTCCTTCTACCTATAAAGGCTGGCCCTATAAGAGGCAGGAATATCGTCTGGCTGGGGAGTCAGAATCAGAAGCCCGACTTGCAGAATATATTTATGCTGGAGGCAAATAGTGCATATTAAAATGAGCTGGCAATGTGTCCCACAGGTTTCCTTTTCTACTAAAACTTTAGGATTGGATCTTTACAAAGGTGGTGCTCCAGTAATAGCTGTTTGAAATATTAGTCTTACCTCATTGAAAACCATACTCCTTCACTTTACCTTCTATTCCAGCCCTTCCTTTGGTTCCTAGAAATTCTCATCAGTTTTTTCTCCTTTTCTTCATTTGTTCAATATATATTTGCTGAGATTCTGTTACGTGTCATTTCCTGTGCTAGTCCCTGGAGAAACAAAGTGGAAGTCAGACAAAACTCCAGGCTTTTCAAGAGAGAAAAGTGATGTTCTACTCTCCAAGAGGAAAACAAGGAATATGTGAATGCATGCAGTCCCTACAGTTTAGGGGGAGAGCTAGGGAATGAAGAAAGAGAGTCATCAGGGGCAGGAGAACATTCTCCCACAATCTCTGCTACTACTTCTCCTTTGAGTCCAGGAAGTGGCATCTCCACCACCCTCTGGCCTCTGTGTTTCAGTTTTTCAGGCATGGAGGGAGAGAGGAGGGAGAGGGTCTGCTTCCAGGCATGGGGAGGGAGAGAGAGTGCCATGACCCTGAATACACTTTACATGTCAAACCAACAGTCTTTACCCTGTTTTCCACATCAAGAATCACATCAAATTTTGCTAAATTATGGAAGTTTTTAAAAGAAAAAGTGGATATAAAATTTGGTGTGTTGTGGGGGGTGCCTACAACAAGCTCAACAGATTTATAATATACTGGGCAATATTCTTTATATAATAAAGTCCTACCGTCTCCAATTCCAGATTTAGGAAAAGTAGACGTACTTTTAGTGAGCCCCAGGTAGCCACTCCCTGGTTTCTCCAGTATCCACTCCTAGCTTCCTTCCAGGAAATGCCCTGAGTATATCCAATTTTTTATCCCTTCCTACCTTTCTTCATTTTTCCATTCAAAACATACCATCTAGATACCTGTAACGTATGACAGGCACTGTTTTATGTGCTGAAGAAAGGGTAGGTAACAAGTCTGGTGAAATACTTTCTAGAAGAGAGGAGAAGGATGATGACCAGATGAAAAATGTGAAATGGCAATAAAGCGCTAAGTGGAGAATTAACATAAGAGCACAGAAACATAATGAGCTGATGGCTACTCTCATTTGAGTAGTTAAAGGGAATCATATTCTGATTTGGTAATATATGATCTAAAACCAAAGGGACAGAAAAGGGCCAGGCATAACATAATGAGGGAATAGCATTATAGGCAGAGGGATCACCCAGTGCAAAGACAACGAGACATGTATGTTCTGGGAGCAGACAGATCACTCCCGTGGCTCAAGTAGAATGGGTGTAGCGGAGACTGGAAAAAACGGTGATCAGAGGGTATGGTAGACGTCAGGATACATGGAGATTCATGAGTCCTATTAACAAATTTGGGGTATTTTCTGTATTCTAGGTAAAATGAGAAACTATTGAAGACTTTCAATCAGAAAAGCAGCCAAGCTGATTTATCTTCTAGATCAATGCCTTTCAGTATGTATTGTGCACACAGATCCCCTGGAGACTTTGTTACAATGCAGATTCTGGCTCAGCAGGTCTTGGGTGGGAACTGATATTCTGCATTTCTAACCAGCTCCCAGGTGATGCTACTGTTCTGAGTCAGTCTTTAAAATAATGAGGTTCTAGAAGATCACTGAATGTTGTTAGAGAGTGAGTTTCAGGGAGACAAGAACAAACAGGAAGACTGGTTCAGAGGCTCTTCCTGTAGCATTTCTAGTGAAAGATTATGGTGACTGGGACAGTTTTGTTGCCAGGAGAGCTGGAGTAAGTAGTTGCTTTCAGAATGTGTTGTGCAAGTGGACTTCACATAGATTCCAGATGACTGGGTTTAGAGAGAAGAGGGAGGGATGACGAGAAGTCACTGAAAACTTATAAAATTTTGGCTTGAACGATGATGTAGATGGTGATAGCATTTGCTGAGATAAGGAAGAGAGGGGAGCAGGCAGGACCGAGATTCCATGGGTCTGGTCCCCACCCCATCCCACATTTAGCACAGGACATAGGTGAGAAAAATTTTTAAAAATATATTTTACCGTGAGTTCAAGCCCCGCGTCGGGCTCTGTGCTGACAGCTCAGAGCCTGGAGCCTGTTTCAGATTCTGTGTCTCCCTCTCTCTGACCCTCCCCCGTTCATGCTCTGTCTCTCTCTGTCTCAAAAATAAATAAAACGTTAAAAAAAATTTTAAATGATATATTTTACCACCTACCATAAATGCTAAAGATACAAAAGGAGGATGTCTATTCCTTGAAGATTTTATCATCAAGCAATGGGGTACATGACAAATAATGATGTCAATAAATAAGAAACTTATTGAAAGGTGAGCTTCTCAAATTCCACATGCACATAAACAGTGGTAATTTAGTCACATGCTCAGGGAAAAGTATTATGGCAGAAGCTACTGAAAAGTCACACAGCAATATCAGTTGAGCTCCACATGGTTAAATATGGTACTCATTTTGGGCAGTAGCTTCATAGAATTAAAGAGGAGAAAAAATTGTTTACACATAAAAACAGCCAGCCCCAAATGGATTTTTATTGCATAAATGTTGTAAGAAAGGTTAGTTCCCCATTTGCTTTTTCGAATGTGATTAACGAGATGGGAAACATCCCCTTGAATTTAAAAAGTCTTAAGTTACAAGGGAATACCATAATATATCCAGGGAATTAGAAGCCAGCAGGTTTGTAACTTCTAAGATCAGGGGCCAGAGTTCCTTCCCCGAGGTGTGTTAAAGGAATATTAACTAACTCTGTTAGAGAGACTCTGTCTGAAGGTGCTGATTTTTACTTCACAAGCACTGCTGTTTGAAATGGGAAATATTCTTGAGCATTCATAGAAATCTGTGAGTGCGATCAAGGGCTAGACAGAAAGCCTGCTAACAATGACGACTACGGTAATTTGTTTGGTCTCAGATCTTGCCTAACAGAAGAAGAGTTGACAGAGAAACTCCATCTTAGGCCCAGTACAGTAAAACCACCCTAATTGGTAGCAAAACCTTGGCAGTTAAGCAATCATCCCAATTATCTGGAGCTGGTGTGGCTGGAGGACATTTGATTTTCACAGAGTTATTGTTTAAAAAATATCAACTCACACCAGTAATTGGAAGATGATTGTAGGCCGAGTTATAAGTAACAGGAATATTTCAGAGAAAGGGATAAAGGGTGGAGGAGATACAGAAGTGTGTTTGGGAGAGTGGAGGAGGCCGTTCATCTGCTGAACTGTCTCTAAAGAGCAGTTGGAGAACTGCAGGATGAAAGTAAGAGTTTCTCCTCTTTTCCTTGCTGAATATAAAACATAGTAGGTTGGTAATTCCCAGGTAAACCTTTCTTTGGGAGATACACAAGCCAAGTTCTTCTCATTTAGAAAGAATAAAGACCTCTAGGTTTTATAAAATGTGTCATAGTTTACAAAGCAAAGCCATTCTTCCTGGTAGTTAATCATTCTCTGTGGCCCCAGAACCCCTATGACTTTTATTAAAGTGTATTTGAGGTAGCTCGCTACCCCACCGGGCTTTCATTTTTTTTTTTTTATATGACATTTATTGTCAAACTGGTTTCCATACAACACCCAGTGCTCATCCCAACAGGTGTCCTCCTCAATACCCATCACCCACCCTCCCCTCCCTCCCACCCCCCATCAACCCACTGGGCTTTCAAATGTCACTGTAGCACTCCTTCATAGGACCTCCAACCACATTGAATGAATGAATGAATGAACGAACAAACAAAAGTGTTTTTGAAGTCACCATCTCATTTGACCCAGTTACAAGAATTTTTAACTTAACATTTAAAAGGAAGAAAAATCAAAATCAACTGTTCAGATTAGGAATGTTAGGATTTAGTGGCATGAATTTTCAGGTATGGAGCCAAGGCTAGAACACAGTTGTTTTGATTACAAAACCGTCCCTCTTTCCATTTTTACCCAGAGATTTCCTGGGACAAAAACTGAATAGGCTTCCTCACTACACAGCCAGGACAGGAGTGAAACAATCACTTGATTATTTTAAACAACTCTGAATACTCCAGCCTTTTCCCTAGGAGTGTGTTTTGTTTCCTCAAAGTCCTGCCATCTGCCAACCACCTACATCATTGAATGATTTGTGGCATCTCTATTAAAAGATCCCAGTAACCAGGGATGTCCATTTCAACATTTTATATTACTTAAAGGAAAGGGAAAAAAAGAAATGTATCTATAGAAAATATGTATTGTGATCCAGGCTCTTTATGTATGTGCCTTCGTGTAGTCTCTCTTATTTGTGTTTCTAGAACACACACACACACACACACACACACACACACACACACAGTAAAAATCACTCACGATCTCACCACTATTCAAAATATGAAGTATGAAGTCAAAATCTCTGCTGCTTCGATCTCACCCAACCTCCATTTTATCTAGATTCTTCTAGACTTTTTCTAATGCCTTTCAGATAGAGCATCCCCTACTAATTTCTGTCTCTGTTTCCTTATATTCTCACCTAGAAAAAAAGGGAGAAAATTATACTTACTCATCAGCAACTCTCTTTGTTTTTCTTCCACTTAATTACACATCATTCATGGCCACACAATTTTTAACCTTTACTACAACCTTGAAGAGAAAGTGTGATTATCTTCGATTACCCACACAAGGACATTGAAGATCAGAAATTTCAAAATTTTTGCCCAAGGCCACAAAGTAAATAGCAGAGTCAAGGTACAGACCCAACTTGCCCTTCTTCCACAGCCTGTAGTCTTTTCCATGAAGCAGGGAGCCTCCCTCAGAGCAGAGAGAACAAACTCGCCCACTCCTTTCATTGTTTTATGCACAGTCTGCTGATTAACATCAGATGTACTAAGTCTATACCGTGTTTGGATCTGCTCCACGAAACTTGGGTATCCCTAAATTCCACCTGTTACTGAGCCCACTCCAAAAGCAAAAGCTGTGAACGTTTAGAGAGGCACAGCCGGCAGAGGCAGCTGCAGGAATAGTCGTGATTGGCATGGTCTCCAAGGCCGACAGCAACCACAGTGATGCTGGGAGATGCCTTTGGCTCCGGGGCCAATTCTCTGTGCTCTGTTGCGGACATCAGGGTGATTCCAGACCTGGTCATGTGCATCCAAGCATTGTTCACTTAGTGCTGGGTTAACACGGTGGCATTAACATCTGAACCACACCGTATGTTTTGCTTTTTACGTAGACTCCTGAATGCTGGGGTTGGACTTTTCGAGTTGACTCTTTCCGTCATTATCCTAAAGGCAATGAGATACACTCCAGTCTCAGACATGCCACCTAATTAGCATGCAAGCCTCGTTTTTAGTGACCAGCTCTCTGTGTGGCACACAGATGCTGCTCCGCCCATTTTGGCTGATTGAATGAATAGATGATCTGGTAGCACCGCTGGGTTTTCATGTAGATTTTGGCTGCTAACGGTCAGAACTTAAGGCATTCCACTCAAAACTCCTTGACTGAGACTTCTGTAGCATAAAGAAAAAGAATATTCAACTTGGAAAAAGAAAACTGGGGTCCTTGTCTTCGATCTATTTATGCTTATAGGACTATAGATGAGTAACTTAATGTATGTCTCAGACTTTTTATTTTCATAAAAAAGGGACGAGGTACGAATGCAACAGCTCTATTTCAGAGCTCTTGTGTGCAATGAATGAAAATAAATGTCACTGTGGTTTCCTAACTAAGCACATCAAATAAAACAAATCAATGTCGGGTATATAGAATTTTTCATCTAATGATTTGAAGCTACACAAAAGATCAGGTACAGTCTTTGTGGTTAAGATACTTAAAAAAATAATTATAGCAGCAGGGTAAATGTGAAATAATTGGAAACACAGAATTTCACTAGTGTACAAGCAGCCAGGTGAGCATTAAGGCGCACTGGCAGTTGAATTGGATTTATCAAGGAACCTTCTGAAGCAGATGGAGTTGATGAACGCAGTTCTGCTCACATAGCCTGAAAGGTAACTAAGTTCTGAAAGCGTTTTCCAGTTTGTACAAATGCTGAAATTAATTTCTCTTGACTGATGCTGCTGTGGACTCTGAAAATCATGTGGATTCTGTTTCCTAAATCTTTCTTTATGCTGGTTCTTTAAGTAAAGCCAACCTGTCCATACTTCACAGAACAGATGGAAAAGTGAGTCTCAGTAGTTAGCTACAAGGCGTCCCAGACCATCTCTTTCTCCATGCCTTGCTCTCTGTATCCGGTTCATTACTCTGGCATCTTTGGTTTCAGATCATGGTTTCTGACTTCTCCTTTGTCTTGAGACTTTCTTCTCTGCCTTGATTCTCTGCAAGAGTCATAGCAGAAAAGCTAACCTTACCCCCTGACTCTCACATTGACTCTGGGTCTCCCCATTGTATGAAGCAAAAGAGCGGTATTTCCTGATTTTTGCTGAGTGCGTAGAGATGGGGACTGGAGGTGGGCAAGTTCAATGGCGGTGTTCTTGTTTACCATCTCTAAAGGTGCCTCTTATATATCTCCATGTGTTCTTTTCTTTAACCGCTAGGGTCATAATTCAGACTTTACTTGTTTATGTACACTAGGAGGTCTGAGGTATTTTACATGTAAACATTCATGCAGAAAGACTGGAAAAATATTTTTAAAGAAAAGATAAAAACCCAGGTGATCAAAATGGAGGGTGGAGCAGGAAGAGGAACTATGGAAAATCAAGGCAGCAGAGAGTTACGTCAGTTGAATCCATCATTTATGTGTACATTTCCCAGCTTCTAAAGAAAAGGCACTTTTTGTGTCATGAGACTGCCATTTTTTTTTTACCTAGTATGAAATAGAGAGATTCATAAATTAAAAACAGGTTATATCTTGGTTTGAGTTCCGGGGGAAAAAAAAATTCCTAGTAGATTCACATAGGGGATTTTGAACAAGAGTAATAAAGATAATATTTTCAATCGTTGTATTTCTCCTTTCCTTCAAAATAAAAATGCTCCTACATTCCACATTTGACTATTTCTAATGTGGAAACTCTGTAAAATTTGAGAAAATGCACTGCATCTTGTTCTGCACACGTAATTCTATACATACCAGAAAAAGAGGATTTGCCATAAAACAAATGACACCTAAGCCTCAGAGCCCCTCATAGACCTGGGCCCTTTCAAAGATCCTGCACCCAATTTGCATTTGCAATTTATTCTGTCTTTCTTCAGGAGAGTGCCCTTAACTGTTTGTCATCGCCTCCTAAACCTGTATCTACTTCAAATATCATATAATCTAGGTGATCTCTTTAAAGTAGTTGTAGAATTTGAGGAATGACTAATAGACACATTTTATTGATGAGCCTTCTAAAATATCAGTTGTCAACTCTGGGCTGTTAACATTATCTATATGGCAGTCAGAAATAACTGAGCTCTCATACCAATATCCAAAGGAAAGCTATTCATTATTGTTGATGGAAAGTATCCAGAAACCCTCGATAATTTGGTTTTATTCACTGGCTCTTTATTAAAGGCTTACAGTAGATTCATCACTGTGTTAAATGCAGTCAAGGGCATCGTTCCCACTTTTAAAGAACTTCTGGTCAAATAGGAAAAAAAAAAGGAAATAAATTACAATGTAACATCATGAGTACTATAATTGCAGTATATACAAGAAGTAATGAGAGAATTAAAGGAAAAATATGCAAATTAGGCTGAACTTTGTTGGAAGTGTTAGAAAGAGACTCATCCAATAACTGAATTAACAAATGTAACATTTTTCAATGAAAATTGATAATTACTTCAAATTTCGCAGTCATTTTGGGTATATTTATTAAATACTCAATAGTGATCCTTTAGGATAGTAAGAGAGAAGTAGCCAATCAAAAGAGTGTAGGAGAGAATTTAGATATATGTGAATCATTTGGAAAGATAAAGGAATCTGAGGTATTTATGGCTTTAGCCATAGGATAGGGAGGAAGGTTAAGACAAAAGAGCTAACTGGGCCAGGTCAGAGGATCCTGAGGGGTCCTGCCATGCTGTGTACAGATATCTGATTCACAGAGTGGAGAAGGTCATTTGAGCAAAGTATTTTCAAGTAAACAAGGGTACCACCAAGGTTTTTCTAAGTAATCTATCAACTTACATTGCATCTCCAGAGCCATGATTATGCAGGGAATCAATAATACATCTACTGAATCTTTTTGTGTTGCTTGGGTGTCCTATTTCATTGCCAGTAAATCTGGAGCTCGGATATATTCTTTGATACACGAGGACACGACCAACTTTCATCTTATGAAAGTTTCATCTTATGGTGGTCTATCTACAGACCCCTTTAGTGTCCCCACTGCTAATATAAGAATCCCAGTATTTCCAGGGACACCAGGGAAACCTTTGCATCTACTGCAGTAGTCTGTTAGAATACCTTCTTGTGTCCGGAGTGCTGGTCCCTTGAAGCCGAAGCTCGGAAATATCTCTGCTGTTGTTACTGTGAACTGGTTGTTCCAGGATGGTTGAGGCTCTGCCATTACATCCCCATGCCAAGGCCTGGTGTCTTTGCTAAAACGTGCACATCAAAGCATTGCAACTGTTCATTTTCTCTGCACCTGCCAGATCATAAACATGTAAGAGCTATCTATCACATGTGGTGGCTATTGCAGGTAATGGAGATAATTATTTTACCACTGTAGTTCTCCAAAGAGAAAGTTAGAATGATGACTTTCTTGGAGTTATATTCAGTTAAGAGTGGTTCATTCCAGAATGTTCTTCAGCATCATATTTCTTTATATTCATTTATACCATCGGTTTTCTCAGGGCACCTAGATGGTTGCGGCAGGAGAGAGTCCAGAGTTTGCTCCTTCTCCACACCCCTTAGCTGAGTGCAGAGCCTAGCATGCTGGCCTGACTCTTTCCAGGAATGTGGTAATATTTATCTGAGAAGCCTTGTTTTCCTTGCCTTGTATATGTATCTTGATTAGAAAAATCTGAGTCATTCAGAAAAACTTGCGGGTAGAACAGATAAGAGTTTGTATCCTTTATTTTTCTTGATTTCCTCATAACAGCCCCACACCTGCCCCCTACTTCTCAGCACTCTTCGAGCTTTGCATATCAGTAATTTGTCTTTCTGAAGGGGGAAAAAAAGTGCAACCTCACCACCTAACACAGAGACCCACATAATCATTAGTTTATATCTAAGGCACACACACATAAACCTCAAGAGGTCTGTGGTCTCGCGAGGAAAACAAAATTTGAGTAAATGTTTATAAAATATTGTGATACCATTAGAAATATGGGTTGTAACAAAACAACACTTTGAAGACTTGCAGAAGTAACACTTCCTGAAACAAATATAGCAAAACACAGATTTTAACAGATTACCTTTATCTGAGCTGTACAGATAGATTCTTTAGAAAAGCAGAGTGTGGAGTTAGGAAGTTTTTTAGTCTTTCAAATTGGATCTGGAAATAATACCCCCCCCATATTTGCAGGTACTTCTAAATTGAAATTATTCCACCTCCATAAAAATGAAAGCCATCACACGTCTTCCTGTCTCAGCAACTTTTGCTGGGAAGTTGCCCAGACCTGAATAATATCAGATCCTGTATTTTCCTTTATAAGAAAAAAAAATTATATGACTCAATAAAAACCTTCCCTGAAGAATAGAATTATCGTATTTCTGTGACAATCTGTTATTGTACTGTTTTCTAAATGAGTTAATTAAAATTCAAGGGATCCTGAGTTCTACATTCCCCTTCCCCCCATATTACTCTCCTGTGTTTATTACACAACTTGTTGAGTTAACCTAACCTGAAGAGGTTTTGTTTTTTTTTTTGTATGAATCCCAGTTATGACCTTTGAATGGTAAGAACTAGGTGAGCCAGTTATAAATGATTCTAAATGTTAAAGTTTTAGAATTTTTTTAGCATTCAAAATAAGTGTTCATATGTCCCAAGGCATTTCAAAACTAAATGATTAAACATTCTTATTCTAGAAAGATATTGCATTTAAATAAAATTCAACTCAAAGTAGAAGAAGAGGAGGAGGTAAGCAGGTCATGGCATAGAGAAGTTAGGGATTTTCTCAGTGTCACCAAACACCTACTGGAGTTACATCCATTTGAATCAACTTATTTCTGTTTCCAAGCCTGTTTCTCTTTAAGACTCACCAGGGTACAGAGGGTTGCTGGAGGGGAAGTGGGTGGGGGACGGGCTAAAAGGTTGATGGGCATTAAGGAGGGCACTTGCTGGGATGAGCACTGCGTGTTGTATGTAAGTGATGAATCACTGGGTTCTACTCTGTAAACCAGTACTACGCTGTATGTTAACTTACTTGAATTTAAATAAATAAATTAAAAAAAAATGTGACTGCCCACCCCCAAGAAAAAAATCAGCAGGGTAGCGGTTATTGTTATATGCAGATGCTATTCATTCAGCCCTTTACAAATATCATCATTCAATTCTCAGCACAATCCTTTGAGGCAAGGCAGTCTTAATCCCCAAGTTACAGATGGGGAGAATGAGGAACACAGCATCTCTCCATAGGAGAGGTGGGATTTGAACCTGTGCAGTCTGAAGGTAGCAGCAGGGCTCTAACCCTCTGCGATGTACTGTCTTCCCACTGTGCTGGAGGTTGTTAATCACACCTGTGTTCCAGGATCATGTGGGGTGTTTTAAAACTCTCTGGTCTCCATTCAGATCGATGAAGTGAGAATCTACGGAGGTTAGATCAGGGGATGGGTCTGTTTCCCAAGCTTCCCAGTTGATTCCATGTGCAGTCAGTTTTGAGAACCTCTGTGTCTCAGGAAAGCTTCAGCAGAGCACGGTGGGCTCGAGCAAGAACTGTGTAATCTGATGGTCCTGGGTCCAATTCTTAATTAATCTCTTCACACACTAGGATGGTAACAATGAGGGAGTTAACCTTTGTTTGCTGTGATTTTTCTCATCTATCAACTGGGAGTAATAATACACCTACTTGAGGAGTCTGCTGTGGGGTTGACATTTAGAAATTCTATCACATTTACTGGCGTGTGATAAGCATTTAGTAGATGTTAGCTAAGAAGATCTTGCATCCTTTCATAGGGAAATGAATCAATCTGGAGAGGGTTTGGACTGCAATAATTTGATGGGATTTGGTAGGATAAGACAGGTTGATGATCTGGATTCTGCCTTATTCTCTCTTTTACAATATTTTGTTTCACAGTTTTTAGGATGTCCAAAGTCATTAGGAAATCCATGAATGTTGATTCATAACTCTGACTCACATATCGCAATTATTATTTTTATATAACTTTTATATTAAAATGTTTATAACTAAAATTTGAGTATAATTTATATGCATCAAATACTGGTTAAGAAGCGGGCACATGTTATTCTGTTGAATATTTATATTGCCTCTATGAATTAGTTACATTTTTTCCAATTTTACCATGTAGGAAATTGAGACACAGTAGCTAATATGTTTTCCCATATCAGATCCGTTTTTTTTTTTTTTTTTTCCTACTCCTGTTCTGTCCTCAACCACTGTAATCCCTTTCAGGTTTTTCTTCCAACAGTATCTTAGTTCTGTAACCCATGTCTGGATTAGTCAGCATTTGCCGCTGTAATGCTGCATAACAAAAAACTAGACTCAGTGTTCTATAAAAATCATTGTTTTTGTTTTGTCATTCGTGCAGGTGCAGATTGGCAGTAGTTTATCTGAAATGGTTGGATTTGCCTGTTTGGCTTCAAGCCCAGGAGCGGTTCATGGCCGCTTCATGTGTCTCTCATTCTTCTGGGACTCTGGGTCACTTACGATATGCTCTTATGTGATCACAGCAGAAACGATAGAGGGGCAAATACAAAACCACAATTCATAAGGCTTGGATCCAAGTTGGCCCACTTACACTTCCACTCACACGATATTGATCAAACATTGATGAGCAGGGATGTATTCTCTGCCTCTTGTAGGAGGAACTGCAAAGTCAAATCACGAAGGGCAGAGATGCAGGGAGTGGTAAAGAATCACAGTCAATGATAAGTAATCCCCTTTAGTTCATAAGTGGCATATCTAATAGTTGAAACTGAAATCTCTCTTGATACAGAATTGAGTGTCTTTTATGAAACCATTCACTGAGAAACTAGGACTAATAATTTTTAATTGTGGAAGGTCAAGGAAAATGACCAAATGAATCCTTTTGGGCTCTTTTCCACTCCCTTTATCTACTAAGGTTGGAATTAATAATTTTGTTAGTCTTAGTTAATTTATCGGATCCCCCAAATGTGAATGATTACCAATCACATGTAGATAGATTACCTATCTATACAAAGTTAGATGCATACATGTTAGAAGGGATTACCTGTCTATACAACGTCAGATGTATACATGTTAGTCAGAAGCAAGCAAATGTGCACATACTCACAATTACTTTAGAGATCATAGTAATGGTAGGCTAATTCTCCTTCTCTTTAAACTTCATACCCGCTAATATTATAAGCTCTACTTGAATTTTAGAAATCAAGTTTGCATTCTTCACTGCATAGATGAAGGTAATTCTATTTGCTTTCTGTGGTATTCCAATGGAGATAACGTCTCTTCTCCATTTTTGTATATATTCCGATGCATTCATTAATGTGATGAAAACTTTTTGTAGGAGAAAAGCAAACAACTTAGCTCTAAATGATTGGTAAAAAAAGAACTATGATTTATTTTAAAAAGAAAATTATTAAAAAAGTGTCATATATATATGTACACACACACACATATACACATTTAGAGAAAGAGGGAGGGAGAGAGATGGAAATCTCCTTTTTTAAGTTGGGATATGAATTTGATAAAATTGTGAAGGAAATATTGTATCTTAAAACCTGAACTTATTGTTTCCATTTAACCAAGAAATAGTTCTTTGGTAAGTTGTTTTATCCCTGATTTTGCGTGCATTTCATTCTTAAAATTTGGGGCTATAAGAGTAGAAGAAAGGGGATTTTTCTAATATATTTAGTTCCTCAAAAAAAAAAAAAATCTCAGCATGAATGAAAAAAGCCTAGGAAATACTTTTTCAGTTTCCCTTAAAACCAATATATATTAACTATATTGAACCAACAAAGGGGCTACTCCCTGATATGAAATTCATTTTCCATAGTGATTCTATCTTTTCAAATGTAGCTTGTTATGTATTTAAATGTTGGATTAAAAGTCAAACCTGTCTGAAGTTCTATAGGTTTTCAAATCAGTAACAGAGCAGAGCATGAATGGTGTGTTTAGATTCCACAAAAGAATCAATCATTCCAGTAATAAATGTCAAAGTTTCTCATCTTTAATTCCTGTAAGAGAAGACATAGTTGAGGCTTGAGTTTACCAGATAATCTGATAGAGTGCTTTTATGTATGGCTGACTCATTTAGCCCTTATTAGAAACTCACAGCTTTATTCTAAGGGGTCAGCCGCAAAGAAGCTGCTTTAACAGAGAAAAGGCATGGTTGACCCATCAATGACTTGGACGAAACTTTCATGTTGGCATTGTTCCGCTTTTTTTTTTTTTAAGATGGATAAACAGATGCATCATTCTAATTTCACGTTATGGACACCCACATTGGTTCCTGCTTGATCTCTAGACTGGATTATTTTCTCACCTCATAAAACAGTGTGTCTGATTGCCTTACAATAATAGAGCTGGGAACACCAACACCATATGTAAAATTAAATTGAAGGGTGGTGGAGACAAGGAAAAGAAATTCCGAGGACGTATGCTGTAACTTTGCAAGATATCAGACAGAGGTGCGTGACTTTATACTCTACGAGATGCACCTCTTCAAACACTCTGTCCCATGAAACAGCCACTGCACAACCTTGGTCATACTGAGATTGACACTGCAGATATTTTTAAGCTTTTCATTGTGGAAAATTTTAAACATACATGACAGTGCAGGGACTAGTACATTGAACCCCCATGTGCCCATCACTCATGGTCAGTCTTGTTTCATATCCACTCCCACCTACTTCTGATTCAGGATATTTTAAGAAAATCCCAGATAATCATATCACTTTATCCATAAATATTTCTGTAGGTATTTCTCAAAGTTAAATACTGCTGTTAGCATAAGCATAATACTTGTCGTGGCTAACATAATCATAATAACTACTTAATGTCATAAAATATCCAGTCAGTATTCACAGTTTCCAAATTATAATCCATGTGCAGAGATGCACACATACATACTTATGATCCCCACCCCACCTGCCAACACATGCGTTTATACATGCACGTTCCTCTTGTTTGAAACACAATTCAAAAAGGTTCATTAATTAGGATTGGTTGAGATGTCTCATCAGTATCTTTTTTTAAAGTTTATTTATTTATTTTGAGAGAGAGAGAGAGAGAGAGAAAGAGAGAGAGAGAGAGCAAGGCTGGGACAGAGGGAGAGGAGAGAGAGAATCCCAAGCAGGTTCTGTGCTTTTGGTGCAGAACCTGACACGGGGCTTGATCTCACGAACCGTGAGATCATGACCTGAACCAAAATCAGGATCGGACACTTAACTGACTGAGCCACCCAGGTACCCATGTATCTTTTAATTTATAATTTCTTCCTCCACATTTGTTCTTTTCTTTGCAATTAATTCGTTGACAAAATTCAGTGTGTCCTATCGTCCCCCACAAGGTGGATTCTTTTGATTGCATCTCTGTGGTATCTACTCACGTTTTAGTTTGTTCTCTACATTTCCTGTAAATTGGCAGTTAGATCTTACAGTTTGATCAGATTTCTGTTTTGTTTTGTTTTCTTTTCTTTTATAAGAATATTTCTTTCAGGAGGGACATGTCTGAGCCCTTGGTTAGCTGCCATTGGTGATCATTGACTGGCTCTAGGTTTTCATGAGGGGCTGAAAACTGGTGGTTATCAAATACAATCATGTCTTCCTCATCTATTAGCTGAAATAATTCTCCAAGGACAGTCTCCCCTATTCAGTAGTTTGGATAACTCTGTTATATTTTTTATAGTAAATCAGTGTAAATATTTAATTTTTTTTAATTTATTGATTTTCAAAATAAGTCGCTTTCCTTGCATACTCCAAGGATCTACCAATGCCTTATCATGATCATGATCGTCTCAAGGATTTAAGCACAGTTGACATGTTTAATTAATTTTTTAATGTTTATTTATTATTGAGAGACAGAGAGACACAGAACGTGAGCAGGGGAGGGGCAGAGAGAGGGGGAGACACAGAATCTGAAGCACCGTCCAGGCTCTGAGCTGTCAGCATAGAGCCCAACATGGGGGTCGAACTCAAAAACTGCGAGATCATGACCTGAGCCGAAGTCGGTTGCCCAACCAACTGAGCCATCCAGGCACCCCAACAATTGATATGTTTAAATCCACCAGTTATTATTGATCTCAGAAATCAAATGTCTCAGCTTGGGCCAGTGGGAGCGTCTAGCTAACTCTGAATGCTTTTAACTCCACCAAAATAGTATTTGAAATGTTCCCTGCATGTCATCTGGACGACAGCATATTCCACATTCATTTTATACATTCGCTGCTTTAGACTTCAAATTACACGTTTGTAAGGTGCCCTGGTCCCTTTTAGTGGCAGAGAGTAGTTGGGGACAAAATCTGGGTACCATGGTTGTTTATTGCCACTGGGCCAGTCATTGTTCAGAAGACCTTTCAGGGGGCAGAGCTGGGATATATGTATTTGTATTTCAGGAAATGCTGTGTGAATTTGTATTGATGTAATTCAAATTCTGGATTCCACAGTTGTCATTTCACCTCTTCCATCTTCCCTCTGTATTTTTCTTTTTCCTATTTTGAAAGTCAGCTCTTTAAGATGTCAAAAGAATCAACCATTTTCTTTATCCCACTGTTGTCACAGAATAATATTAACACCACTGACAACAATATGACTGAAAAATTTTAATATGTTTCACACTTATTTTTGTCCTCAGGACATATACTGCTTAGGATATACCTCATTAGGGATATATAGTCAATTTAGAGTTTTCACAGGCACTTGGAGTTGTTCCTCTCTCAATGTTATAACATCAGCCTGATTCACAATTAGTTCATTTGTTTCATTTTGCTTCTGCTTTTTGGGACTTTTCAAAAGTTATTTCTGTTCTAAACTTATGTAAAATATACCAGGTTCCAGAAAAAGGTCACCATAATAACATACATAACTGTCCCTGTTACCATATTGCCTCCTTACCTTTATAGGTAAAATGTTTGTCTTAACATTATCTTTTATTTTGCTATTTAGTGTTGTTCTATGCAAATATTTATCTACCATTTCTCTCTTTACATACATACACATATCAGAATTTATCTACCACTTTTCTCTTTACATACACACATGTATCAGAAATGGCAAAGCTTTATATGCACTTATCTCTGTCTGACTTTTTCAGGTAACCTTAAATGCTGAGCATAATGCCAGTTTAATATACCCAGAGATACCTCACGCCATTTTTCCAGCTGCATTTTCCTCATGGCTGCATTGCATGGATATTCCATAGTTTACTCAGCAGGCCCTTTTGGTAGACAATTTGGCTTCTCTCGGTATTTTATTATTACAAATACTGGTTCAGTAAATAGCCTTTTCTTAATTTTGCTCGTGTAATTTTTGTATATATTGCCAATTCCCCTCCATAAAAGTAGTAACATTTTGCATTCTCACTAGCAATATCTGAGAGTATTTTTCCTCACAGCCTTGCCAACAGAGTCCATTGTCAAGCTTTTGATTTTTTGCCAATTTGATAAGTGAGAAATGCTAACTCAGTGAGGTATTAATTTGTATCTGTCTTATTATTAATAAGTGAGGTTTAGCATCCTTAATATGCTTAAGTTCCATTTCCATTTTTTTTCTGTGAAGGTCACTTCATATTTCTAGCACATTTCCTCTAAAGTAGCTGATATTTTTTGTCTCTGTTTTTAAAAGGCTTTAAAACATTATAAATATTAACTTTATTTATAATTTATACTACAAATATTTTCTGCAGATTGTCGTTTTATTTACTTTGCATCTGATGTTTCTGCCGTGCAATTTATTATTTACTTTTATACAATTAAATGTCAATAGCTGTTTTCTTTTGGCTTCTCAAGTTTGAGACATAGTTGGGAAAGTTTTATCACTCCATGGTTAGGAAGAGATTCACCCATGTATGAGACTGGATTTTATGAATAATTGACCACTTTATTTTACATCCATAAACTTTAATGGTAAGAGCATAATGACAATATTATGTATAGACCTCATTCTGGCTACGCTACCAGCTAGTTCTGTATGAATATACTATCTACAGAAACTGAGACTCAAATAGCTTGTCTAAAATTGGGTTAACTATAACTACCACCAGGGATTATTATCAGGATTAACTGAGAATATAAAATTCCATAGATGACTTCTTTATTATAGCAGGTTCTTCAAATTATATGTTGATTCTGAATTGCTTCTGTGTATGAATTTATCATATAAAAGAAGTGATTTGGGCTTGGTTCTTCCAAAGGTAAAATCATGTTTTGGCTCAAAATCTGTTACCACATTAAAAATCATAGCTTGATTTTGACTTGATGTCATTTGATATCATTTGTATCAATTAAATTTCCATTTTTTCACTTCCTTAGTAACAAAGACGACTCTGTCACTTTCAGAAGGAACAAATGAATGAATTTCAAGTAAAGATTAAAACAATCATTTTGTTTCAGTGTCTCAGAAGCATGCTCAAATTCTCAAATTTATTTTACAATATCCTTTACAACTTGATGATCCTCCTTAGTGGCTTACGACTGATCAGTTTCTTCCCATCAGCAGATCAACTTCCCCCAGTTCCTTATGCACCAGGCATTCAGGACTCCTTGCCGTTCTTGGAAACCCTTTCCACCTTTAGACATATATTCATTTCAAACCTTTCTTGAGTCCTTTTATGTACCAGGAGCTCTAAACTCTAAACCCTGGAGTTCACAACTGCTGCCATCATACTTTGTTCTTGATTCTCTGTCGTTGAAATGTACAACATTCTTCCTCCTTGCAGAACACTATTCGGTAATTTATAGACAGCATCTGGCTGTTATCTCTATTTGATCTACAGTGCTACATTGAATAAAGCCCTCTTTTAACATCAGGAATTTTTTAAACTAACTTTTTATTCAAGTATAACATGCTGCGCAGAAGCACATAAATCAAAAGTATAGAGCCAAGTGAACCTTCCTAGAGTTAACAAATCTGTGTAACCAACCCAAAATCAAGTCGTAAGCCATTATAAATACTTGAGAATCTCCCTTCATGCACATTCCAGGTGAGCACTAACCTGAAGGTGAGCACTAACCTGAATTAAAACACCATAGATTGTTTTTGCCTCCCTCCCTCACCCTCTTTTTACTGAAATTTATATGAATGGAATCTTATAACTTGTGCTCTTTTGCTCCTGGATCATTTTCCAGGAACATACAATTGATTAATATTTGCTTCTAGTTTTTAACTCATAGTGTTGCTGTATGAACATTTTTGTACATTATTTTTGTTAAATATATAAGTGCACTTTTGTTGGGTATATTTCTAAGAGCAAAACAATGAGTTGTGTGTGTGTGTGTGTGTGTGTGTGTGTGGTGTTCATTTTTAGAGGATAATACCAAATAATTTTCTACAGTAGTTACAAGAATTTACAATCTGTATACAACAACAGTATTATAGTTGTAGCCATAGTTCCTGTTATTTCACATCCTTGTCAGCATTTGGTCGTTAATTGTTTTTTTTTTTTCCTTTTCTTTCTTTCCTCTTCCTTTTATTTATTTATTTTTTTTAAGTTTTTACTGTTCAGGTATCTCATTTTGGTTTGAACACCTTTCTTATATGTTTATAGCCATCTTGGGCATTTGGCTTTATGGGTGAATTCTACCAAAAATTCAAAGAGGAATACTAATTCTTTTTAAACTCTTCCACAAAAATAGAAGAAAAGTGAACACTTCCAAATTCATTTTATGAGGCCAGCATTACCCTGATACCAAAAACAGATAAAAAAAAGACACCACATGAAAGAAAATTATAGGCCAGTATCCTTGATAAACATGCATCCAAAAACTGAATACTAGCAAACCAAATCCAACAACACATTGAAGGATCATACATCATGACCAAGTGAAATTTATCCATGTAATGCAAGGATAGTTAACATATGGAAATCAATCAGTTTGATCCAGCACATTAACAAAATGAAACAAACAATAAAAAACCCTACATGATTATCTCAATAGACATAGAAAGGGCATGTGATAATGTTGCACATCCATTCATAGCTAAAACTCTCAACAAAATAGGTATGGAAGGAATTGAGCTCAATACAATAAGGGCCGTATGAAAAGCCCACTGCTAATATGATCAGTGGGTAAAAATTTCATTTGTGAGTTTTGTAGAAGGCGAGGATGCCCATTCATACCACTTCTCTTCAATATAGTACAGGAAGACCCAGGCAGAGGAATTAATCAAGAAGAAATAAAAAGCACCCAAATAGGAAAGGGAGAAGTAAAATTATCTCTGTGTGTAGATGCCATGGTCATAAGTGTAGAAAACCCTAAAGACTCCTAACAGAAAACTATTAGAATTATTAAGCAAATTCAGCAAAGGTGCAGGATACAAAGTCAACATTTAAAAATCAGTTGCATTTCTATGTACAATGATTTGTCCAAAAAGGAAGTTAATAAAATAATTCCATTCACAATAGCAACAAAAATAAAATACTGAAGAATAAATTTACCAAAAGAGATGAAATACTTATATACTGAAAATTATAAAATATTGATAGAGGAAATTAAAGAAGTCACAGGTAAATGGAAAGGCATCTCATATTCATGGATTGGAATATCATTACAATGTCCATACTACACAATGTAGCTTGCCTTTTTACTTTCTTAATTGTGTCAGTCTTTTTCATTTAAATATTCTAGTATATTTTCTTCTTGAAACTACATTGTCTCTTCACATTTAAATTTAAAAGCCATCTGGAACTGATGCTGTACATAGTGTGAGGATTTCTAAAAGAATGGAATTTATATAAAAATGCAAATTTTGTAATGGCACAATTTCCTATATATACTTAACCCTTCCACTCTGATGCCTGCCAGTTCTCCCATTTGGGACCCTGATGTAGAAGATAATAATTAGTCTTGGAATTTATCCACACATGAAGGATGTAGCACACATTGAGGAGAGCTTTAATGGCTTCTGCCGTTTTAAGACTCAGAAACTGCTGGATAATCATAGTTCTTAGAGTTATCAGAATAATGACAAGTGGGTCAGAGTGCCTGGGTGGCTCAGTTGGTTGAGCGTCTGACTATATAGATATTTTATATGTATATTATATATTATATGTTTATATTATATAATGTAGATTTTATATCTTATATGTTTATATTATATAATATAGATATTGTATATTATACCAATTTTTATTTTAAAGACAGAGTGTGAATGGGGGAAGAGGGGCAGAGGGAGAGAAAGAGAATCTTCATCAAATACCTTAACATGGAGCCTGGTGAAGGGCTTGATCGCATGACCCCGGGATCATTACCTGAGCTGAAATCAAGAGTTGGACACTCAACCAACTGAGCCACTCAGGTTCTCCTATAGTATCAATTTTTTATTTACATTCTAGTTAGTTAACATACAGTGTAATAGTGGTTTCAGGAGTGGAATTTAGTGATTCATCACTTTATATAACACCCAGTGCTCATCATAACAAGTGCCCTCCTTAATACCCATCACCATTTAGCCCATCCCTCACTCAGTTCCCCTCTATCACCCCTCAGTTTGTCCTCTATAGTTAAGAGTTCCCTTAGGAGAACTTATAGTTAAGTTTGTTTTCTTATGGTTTGCCTCCCTCTCCTTTTTTTTCCCTTCCCTTGTGTTCATCTGTTTTGTTTCTTAAATTTGCATATGAGTGAAATAATATGGTATTTGTCTTTTTCTGACTTATTTTACATAGTGAAATACACTCTAGCTCCATCCACATCATTGCAAATGGCAAGATTTCATTCTTTTTGATGGCTGAGTAATATTCCATCACACACACACACACATATGCACATACCACACATGTAGAACACACACATATATATACCACACCTTCTTTATCAATTCATCACTTGGTGGACATTTAGGCTTTTTCCATAATTTAGCTATTGTTGATAATGCTGCTATACACATTGGGGTGCATGTATCCCTTTGAATCAGTATGTTTGTATCTTTTGAGTAAATAGCTAGTAGTGTAATTACTGGGTCATAAGGTAGTTCTATTTTTAACTTTTTGTAGAACCACCATACCGTTCTCCAGAGTGGCTGCACCAGTGTGCATTCCCACCAACAGTGTAAGAGAGTTCATCCTTGCCAACATCTGTTGTTTCTTGTGTTAATTTTAGCCATTCTGACAGGTGTGAAGTGGTATCTCATCATGGTTTTGATTTGTATTTCTCTGATGATGAGTGTTGTTGAGCATCTTTCCATCTGTCAGCCATTTGGATGTCTTTTTTAAAAGTTTGTTTATTAATTTTGAGAGAGAGAGAGAGTGTGAGCAGGGGAGGGGCAGAGAGAGAGGGAGAATCTCAAGCAGGTCCTGTACTGTTAGCACAGAGCCCAGTGCAGGGCTCATACTGATGAAGCTGTAAGATCATGACCTGAGCTGAAATCAACAGTTGGATGCTAAACCAACTGAGCCACCCAGGCAGCCCTAGATGTCTTCTTTGGAAAAGTGTCTTCTGCCCATTTCTTAACTGGATTTTTTTTTCGTATTGAGTTGGATAAGTTCTTTATAGATTTTGGATACTAGTCCATTATCAGATATATGTGGTATTATGGGCAGAGCAGAAGTAGCTTGTTCATTGTCTCACCATGACTTGTGAAGATTGTTGCTAGGCTCCAGGCACCCTATTTCCCTATTCCAGTTAAAGAACCAACTCTTCTTGTTTTTCATTGTCTGATAACCTCTTCTTGACTAATTTTGTATTTCTCACCACTGCAGGAGGTCACAATACTGTTACTGTTTACAATGCCATGGCTCTTTGGAACCAGTTAGGATAGAAACAATATAGATCTTCTTGCCTCAGCAATTTCCTGATACAATTTGTTTCATGCTGACTAAGTTATTGCTCATGACATTTCATCATCCTTCATGCTTCCTGTGAACACTGGCTTCCAGTGAATTTCTCAAAGATTGTTACTGTGCTTTGTTGATGATGATCACAAAGACAAGTCTTACTCAGAGTACACAGGAAAATGTGAAAGATGATTTGTTTTGTTTGTGTATGTGTGTATGTGTGATGTGAGTTTGACCCTTTGTAAACATAGAACAACATGTCTTCCAAACAAGTCTTCTGAAACTCTTAGACTGTATTCATAGCATTTCTAGAATATCTCTTTCAGTATACTGACACTCCTGCCTTCCACACAGTACCACCTACACGTTGGATAGGCTAGAAGCCTTTGGTAGAGTAAGAGCAGTTCAATTCACATAAGAATTTTCTATCCTTCTCCTGGTAGAGTCCCCCTGTCCCCCGCCCAGCCAGGAGAGCACAAAGTTACCACATTGATCTAAGGAAGGAGAGAGCATCAGAAAATCCCCTTGGAAATGTGGAGCTAGAAAATTCTGAGAAGAGATATGCATGACTATTCCAATGGAATGATTGACCTATGACATGGAGCCTTCAGAGGGATGACTGTAGTTACTGTCCTGGGTATTAGCACCAGAAGTAGGGAAGGAGATAGCCAACAGGAAAAGGATGCCTGCTACCACCCTCACTGACCTCAGGACTAAAAACTGGAGGTCAGGGAGAAACCTGAATGTGGAGGGACAAGAACCAGTGACAAGCATCCACCCCACCAGGATAGCACCAGCGGCTCCAGCCAATCCCAGGCCCTGGAGGGGGACTTAGAAGTTTTTAGGGAGCCACTGTGGATACTGGTATATTGACACTGGAAGTGTCATTCCAAAATGAGGTCCAGAGATGCCCTGAGGAATGGACTCAGGCAAGCCATGCCTGCCCTGGTCTCAGAGTAGTACTGTTGACAATGGTAGACAAATCTGTGTCAGTTCTAGACCTATAATTCACTAATTACATGAGTAAGGGCAAGTTCTCTCTGTCTAAAATAAAATTTTGTTTGTAGTTTGAATGATTCTTGTGACAATCAGAAACCAAAATGGAAACAAATTGGGATGGTTTATTTGGTCAGCAGTAGCTGTGCTTTGTTTTTTAAGTTTTTTAAACATTTTTAATTTATTTTTTTGAGAGAGAGAGAGAGAGAGAGAGAGAGAGAGAGAGAGAGAGAGAGAGAGAGAGAGAGAGAGCAGGAGAGGGCAGAGAGAGAGGAGGAGAGTGAGTCCCAAGCAGGCTCTATGCTGGGAGTGCCAAGCCCAAAGAGGGTCTTGAAATCATGAACTGCAAAATCATGACCTGAGCTGAAATCAAGAGTTGGCCACTTAACTCACTGAGGTACCCAGGCAGCCCCCCAACTTATTTTTTTATAGTACTCTCTCCTGCCCTACCCCCACAAGAGTGTATATGCATTTTTTCATGAGACCCAAGTATGGACTTAACTATCTCTCTGGTTATCACAATTGTTCTAAGGGTAGATACCTAATCCACTCTAGGCTACTATTTTAAGCTTTCAGACATTCTCCTAACATTACTTGGCTTAGAACAAAACCCAGGAGGACTCTTCTTAAGGATTTTTCCACTTTTGTGGAGTTGGAGTTTGGAGAATCCTTTTACTTCTGGCGGCAAAGCTGAGGAGATGTAACCCTCAAGGTCAGAGCATCTTTTCCCTCAGCCCCTTGGAGAAAAATCTGTCCTCAGTCATAAAGAAAGCAATAAGCAAAATTGCAACTGAGAAATAAAAAGTCTTGTGGAATTTTATCTCTCATTTTCTCCAAACTTACTCCTTTTACTAGTTATGATTCAATACATTTCCTCCTGTTTCAGCCAGTTCAAATGAGATTTTTGTTTTGTGCCAATAAAATACATGCCCTCATGTATAAAATAGCACGATGCTGGGGCGCCTGGGTGGCTCAGTTGGTTGAGCGTCTGACTTTGGCTCAGGTCACGATCTCGAGGCTCATGAGTTCAAGCCCCACGTCAGGCTCTGTGTTGACAGCTCAGAGCCTGGAGTCTGCTTCAGATTCTGTGTCCCTCTGTCTCTCTCTACCCCTCCCTCGCTCATGCCCTGTCTCTTTCTCTCCCAAGAATAAATAAAACATCAAAAGGATTTTTTTTAAATAGCATGATGCCTATTTAGGTAAACTTACAAAAAATTGGTTGTAGTTATCATAGTAGTGCTGGTTGTCTGCTGAGTATTACTGTTATTATTAGTAATAGTTCTGGTACGCATACGTTCATCTATGTCCGATTATAACTGTCTGTCTGGCTGCCTTCTTCTTACTAACTCTTCCTCACACACCCTCTCGGGTGAAGTTTTGAGATCTGTTGTCTGTTACCCAAACACAGAGCTCAATGTTGAAAAGAATAAAAACTCAGTACAAATCATTTAAAGTGATTTAGGTTCAATTTTTGAGAAATAGTAATGTTGACCAAGGTTTCCCAAATATTTCAGGTCTTGGCTGTTTCAAATTTCACCACTGTTATTGCACTGTGAAATTGCATGTAGTGTCTCACCACCACAGGGACCCATGGAAGATTAGTTTATATTTATACAAACTTGAGCATGCTAACAGTGAAAAAACTTTATCAACTTTATATAGGGTGATTTTAAAGTTCTATGATAACAAGGCTTGCCAGTATTTCTATATTTATTAACAACCTAGGTTATTAAATTAAATTGAATTTTTAAAGGTATAAATATATTAGCAAACCCCTAATAAGACAACTAACTTTTAATAATAATTCTGGGTTATACTTTATGTATAACTGTGAAGAAGGTTTTTTTTTAATTTTATTTTTATTTTTTCAAAATATACATCCAAATTAGTATATAGTGCAACAATGATTTCAGAAGTAGATTCCTCAGTGCCCTTTACCCATTTAGCCCATCCCCCTCCCACAACCCCTCCAGCAACCCTCAGTTTATTCTCCATATTTATGAGTCTCTTCTGTTTTGTCATCCTCCCTGTTTTCATATTATTTTTGTTTCCCTTCCCTTATGTTCATCTGTTTTTTCTCTTAAAGTCCTCATATGAGTGAAGTCATATGATTTTTGCCTTTCTCTGACTGACTAATTTCACTTAGCATAACACCCTCCAGTTGCATCCATGTGGTTGCAAATGGCAAGATTTCATTCTTTTTGATTGCCAAGTAATACTCCATTGTATATGTACACACCACATCTTCTTTATCCATTCATCCCTCGATGGACATTTGGGTTCTTTCCATACTTTGGCTATTGTCGATAGTGCTGCTATAAACATGGGGGTGCATGTGTCTCTTCGAAACAGCACACCTGTATCCCTTGGATAAATGCCTAGTAGTGCAATTGCTGAGTCGTAGAGTAGTTCTATTATTAGTTTTTTGAGGAACCTCCATACTGTTTTCCAGAGTGGTTGCACCAGCTTGCATTCCAACCAACAGTGCAAAAGAGATCCTCTTTCTCCGCATCCTTGCCAACATCTGTTGTTGCCTGAGTTGTTAATGTTAGCCATTCTGACAGGTGTGAAGTGGTATCTCATTGCGTTTTTGACTTGTATTTCCCTGATGATGAGAGATGTGGAGCATTTTTTTTTATATATATATGAAATTTATTGACAAATTGGTTTCCATACAACACCCAGTGCTCATCCCAAAAGGTGCCCTCCTCAATACCCATCACCCACCCTCCCCTCCCTCCCACCCCCCATCAACCCTCAGTTTGTTCTCAGTTTTTAACAGTCTCTTATGCTTTGGCTCTCTCCCACTCTAACCTCTTTTTTTTTTTCCTTCCCCTCCCCCATGGGTTCCTGTTAAGTTTCTCAGGATCCACATAAGAGTGAAACCATATGGTATCTGTCTTTCTCTGTATGGCTTATTTCACTTAGCATTACACTCTCCAGTTCCATCCATGTTGCTACAAAAGGCCATATTTCATTTTTTCTCATTGCCACGTAGTATTCCATTGTGTATATATACCACAATTTCTTTATCCATTCATCAGTGGATGGACATTTAGGCTCTTTCCATAATTTGGCTATTGTTGAGAGTGCTGCTATGAACATTGGGGTACAAGTGCCCCTATGCATCAGTACTCCTGTATCCCTTGGGTAAATTCCTAGCAGTGCTATTGCTGGGTCATAGGTTGGGTCTATTTTTAATTTTCTGAGGAACCTCCACACTGCTTTCCAGAGCGGCTGCACCAATTTGCATTCCCACCAACAGTGCAAGAGGGTTCCCGTTTCTCCACATCCTCTCCAGCATCTATAGTCTCCTGATTTGTTCATTTTGGCCACTCTGACTGGCGTGAGGTGATACCTGAGTGTGGTTTTCATTTGTATTTCCCTGATAAGGAGCGATGCTGAACATCTTTTCATGTGCCTGTTGGCCATCTGGATGTCTTCTTTAGAGAAGTGTCTATTCATGTTTTCTGCCCATTTCTTCACTGGGTTATTTGTTTTTCGGGTGTGGAGTTTGGTGAGCTCTTTATAGATTTTAGATACTAGCCCTTTGTCCGATATGTCATTTGCAAATATCTTTTCCCATTCTGTTGGTTGCCTTTTAGTTTTGTTGGTTGTTTCCTTTGCTGTGCAGAAGCTTTTTATCTTCATAAGGTCCCAGTAATTCACTTTTGCTTTTAATTCCCTTGCCTTTGGGGATGTGTCGAGTAAGAGATTGCTACGGCTGAGGTCAGAGAGGTCTTTTCCTGCTTTCTCCTCTAAGGTTTTGATGGTTTCCTGTCTCACATTTAGGTCCTTTATCCATTTTGAGTTTATTTTTGTGAATGGTGTGAGAAAGTGGTCTAGTTTCAACCTTCTGCATGTTGCTATCCAGTTCTCCCAGCACCATTTGTTAAAGGGACTGTCTTTTTTCCATTGGATGTTCTTTCCTGCTTTCTCAAAGATGAGTTGGCCATACGTTTGTGGGTCTAGTTCTAGGGTTTCTATTCTATTCCATTGGTCTGTGTGTCTGTTTTTGTGCCAATACCATGCTGTCTTGATGATGACAGCTTTGTAGTAGAGGCTAAAGTCTGGGATTGGGATGCCTCCTGCTTTGGTCTTCTTCTTCAAAATTCCTTTGGCTATTCGGGGCCTTTTGTGGTTCCATATGAATTTTAGGATTGCTTGTTCTAGTTTCGAGAAGAATGCTGGTGCAATTTTGATTGGGATTGCATTGAATGTGTAGATAGCTTTGGGTAGTATTGACATTTTGACAATATTTATTTTTCCAATCCATGAGCAGGGAATGTCTTTCCATTTCTTTAAATCTTCTTCAATTACCTTCATAAGCTTTCTATAGTTTTCAGCATACAGATCCTTTACATCTTTGGTTAGATTTATTCCTAGGTATTTTATGCTTCTTGGTGCAATTGTGAATGGGATCAGTTTCTTTATTTGTCTTTCTGTTGCTTCATTGTTAGTGTATAAGAATGCAACTGATTTCTGTACATTGATTTTGTATCCTGCAACTTTGCTGAATTCATGTATCAGTTCTAGCAGACTTTTGGTGGAGTCTATCGGATTTTCCATGTATAATATCATGTCATCTGCAAAAAGCGAAAGCTTGACTTCATCTTTGCCAATTTTGATGCCTTTGATTTCCTTTTGTTGTCTGATTGCTGATGCTAGAATTTCCAGCACTATGTTGAACAACAGCGGTGAGAGTGGGCATCCCTGTCGTGTTCCTGATCTCAGGGAAAAAGCTCTCAGTTTTTCCCCGTTGAGGATGATGTTAGCTGTGGGCTTTTCATAAATGGCTTTTATGATCTTTAAGTATGTTCCTTCTATCCCGACTTTCTCAAGAGTTTTTATTAAGAAAAGGTGCTGGATTTTGTCAAAGGCCTTTTCTGCATTGATTGACAGGATCATATGGTTCTTCTTTTTTTTTTTTGTTAATGTGATGTATCACGTTGATTGATTTGCGAATGTTGAACCAGCCCTGCATCCCAGGAATGAATCCCACTTGATCATGGTGAATAATTCTTTTTATATGCTGTTGAATTCGATTTGCTAGTATCTTATTGAGAATTTTTGCATCCATATTCATCAGGGATATTGGCCTGTAGTTCTCTTTTTTTACTGGGTCTCTGTCTGGTTTAGGAATCAAAGTAATACTGGCTTCATAGAATGAGTCTGGAAGTTTTCTTTCCCTTTCTATTTCTTGGAATAGCTTGAGAAGGATAGGTATTATCTCTGCTTTAAACGTCTGGTAGAACTCCCCTGGGAAGCCATCTGGTCCTGGACACTTATTTGTTGGGAGATTTTTGATAACTGATTCAATTTCTTCGCTGGTTATAGGTCTGTTCAAGCTTTCTATTTCCTCCTGCTTGAGTTTTGGAAGAGTGTGGGTGTTCAGGAATTTGTCCATTTCTTCCAGGTTGTCCAATTTGTTGGCATATAATTTTTCATAGTATTCCCTGATA
The DNA here is from genome assembly GCF_007474595.2 of Lynx canadensis. Lineage (NCBI taxonomy): Eukaryota > Metazoa > Chordata > Mammalia > Carnivora > Felidae > Lynx > Lynx canadensis. The sequence continues at coordinate 32,645,616 of NC_044316.2, read as the reverse complement.
ATTGTTTGTATCTCTGAGGGATTGGTTATAATAATTCCATTTTCATTCATGATTTTATCTATTTGGGTCATCTCCCTTTTCTTTTTGAGAAGCCTGGATAGAAGTTTGTCAATTTTGTTTATTTTTTCAAAAAACCAACTCTTGGTTTCGTTGATCTGCTCTACAGTTTTTTTAGATTCTATATTGTTTATTTCTGCTCTGATCTTTATTATTTCTCTTCTTCTGCTGGGTTTAGGCTGCCTTTGCTGTTCTGCTTCTATTTCCTTTAGGTGTGCTGTTAGATTTTGTATTTGGGATTTTTCTTGTTTCTTGAGATAGGCCTGGATTGCAATGTATTTTCCTCCCAGGACTGCCTTCGCTGCGTCCCAAAGCGTTTGGATTGTTGTATTTTCATTTTCGTTTGTTTCCATATATTTTTTGATTTCTTCTCTAATTGCCTGGTTGACCCACTCATTCGTTAGTAGGGTGTTCTTTAACCTCCACGCTTTTGGAGGTTTTCCAGACTTTTTCCTGTGGTTGATTTCAAGCTTCATAGCATTGTGGTCTGAAAGTATGCATGGTATAATTTCAATTCTTGTAAACTTATGAAGGGCTGTTTTGTGACCCAGTATATGATCTATCTTGGAGAATGTTCCATGTGCACTCAAGAAGAAAGTATATTCTGTTGCTTTGGGATGCAGAGTTCTAAATATATCTGTCAAGTCCATCTGATCCAATGTCTCATTCAGGGCCCTTGTTTCTTTATTGACCGTGTGTCTAGATGATCTATCCATTTCTGTAAGTGGGGTGTTAAAGTCCCCAGCAATTACCACATTCTTATCAATAAGGTTGCTTATGTTTATGAGTAATTGTTTTATATATTTGGGGGCTCTGGTATTCGGTGCATAGACATTTATAATTGTTAGCTCTTCCTGATGGATAGACCCTGTAACTATTATATAATGTCCTTCTTCATCTCTTGTTACAGCCTTTAATTTAAAGTCTAGTTTGTCTGATATAAGTATGGCTACTCCAGCTTTCTTTTGGCTTCCAGTAGCATGATAAATAGTTCTCCATCCCCTCACTCTGAATCTAAAGGTGTCCTCAGGTCTAAAATGAGTCTCTTGTAGACAGCAAATAGATGGGTCTTGTTTTTTTATCCATTCTGATACCCTATGTCTTTTGATTGGCGCATTTAATCCATTTACATTCAGTGTTATTATAGAAAGATATGGGTTTAGAGTCATTGTGATGTCTGTATGTTTTTTGCTTGTACTGATATCTCTGGTACTTTGTCTCACAGGGTCCCCCTTAGGATCTCTTGTAGGGCTGGTTTAGTGGTGACAAATTCCTTCAGTTTTTGTTTGTTTGGGAAAACCTTTATCTCTCCTTCTATTCTAAATGACAGACTTGCTGGATAAAGGATTCTCGGCTGCATATTTTTGCTGTCTAGCACCCTGAAAATCTCGTGCCAATTCTTTCTGGCCTGCCAAGTTTCAAAAGAGAGATCAGTCACGAGTCTTATAGGTCTCCCTTTATATGTGAGGGCACGTTTACCCCTTGCTGCTTTCAGAATTTTCTCTTTATCCTTGTATTTTGCCAGTTTCACTATGATATGTCGTGCAGAAGATCGATTCAAGTTACGTCTGAAGGGAGTTCTCTGTGCCTCTTGGATTTCAATGCCTTTTTCCTTCCCTAGTTCAGGGAAGTTCTCAGCTATTATTTCTTCAAGTACCCCTTCAGCACCTTTCCCTCTCTCTTCCTCCTCTGGGATACCAATTATGCGTATATTATTTCTTTTTAGTGTATCACTTAGTTCTCTAATTTTCCCCTCATACTCCTGGATTTTTTTATCTCTCTTTTTCTCAGCTTCCTCTTTTTCCATAACTTTATCTTCTAGTTCATCTATTCTCTCCTCTGCCTCTTCCATCCGAGCCGTGGTGGTTTGCATTTTGTTTTGCATTTCCTTTAAAGCGTTTTTCAGCTCCTCGTGACTGTTCCTTAGTCCCTTGATCTCTGTAGCAAGAGATTCTCTGCTGTCCTGTATACTGTTTTCCAGCCCAGCGATTAATTTTATGACTATTATTCTAAATTCACTTTCTGTTATATTATTTAAATCCTTTTTGATCAGCTCATTAGCTGTTGTTATTTCCTGGAGATTCTTCTGAGGGGAATTCTTCCGCTTGGTCATTTTGGATAGTCCCTGGTGTGGTGAGGACCTGCAGGGCACTTCCCCTGTGCTGTGGTGTATAACTGGAGTTGGTGGGCGGGGCCGCAGTCAGTCCTGATGTCTGCCCCCAGCCCACCGCTGGGGCCACAGTCAGACTGGTGTGTGCCTTCTCTTCCCCTCTCCTAGGGGCGGGATTCACTGTGGTGTGGCGTGGCCCGTCTGGGCTACTTGCACAATGCCAGGCTTGTGATGCTGGGGATCTGGCGTATTAGCTGGTGTGGGTAGGCAAGGTGCACGGCGGCAGGGGGGGCAGGATTAGCTTGCTTCTCCTTAGGTGATCCACTTCAGGAGGGGCCCTGTGGCAGCCGGAGGGAGTCAGATCCGCTGCCGGAGGTTTGGCTCCACAGAAGCACAGAGTTGGGTATTTGCGCGGAGCGAGCAATTTCCCTGGCAGGAACCGGTTCCCTTTGGGATTTTGGCTGCGGGATGGGCGGGGGAGATGGCGCTGGCGAGCGCCTTTGTTCCCCACCAAACTGAGCTCTGTCGTCCGGGGGCTCCGCAGCTCTCCCTCCCTTTGTCCTCCAGCCTTCCCGCTTTCCGAGCAGAGCTGTTAACTTATGACACTAAGTCGCGCTTGCTGTCGGAACACAGTCCGTCAGGCCCCTCAGCTTTTGCAAGCCGGACTCGGGGGCTCTGCTTGGCTGGCGAGCCGCCCCTCCGCCCCGGCTCCCTCCCGCCAGTCCGTGGAGCGCGCACCGCCTCGCTGCCCTTCCTACCCTCTTCCGTGGGCCTCTCGTCTGCGCTTGGGTCTGGCGACTCCGTTCTGCTAATCCTCTGGCGGTTTTCTGGGTTATTTAGGCAGGTGTAGGTGGAATCTAAGTGATCAGCAGGACGCGCGGTGAGCCCAGCGTCCTCCTACGCCGCCATCTTCCCCTCCTCCTGGAGCATTTTTTCATGTGCCGGTTGGCCATCTGGATGTCTTCCTTGCAGAAGTGTCTATTCATGTCTTTTGCCCATTACTTCACTGGATTATTTGTTTTTGGGGTGTTGAGTTTGATAAGTTCTTTATAAATTTTGGATACTAACCCTTTATCTGATATGTCATTTGCAAATATCTTCTCCCGTGCCATCAGTTGCCTTTTCGTTTTGCTGATTGTTTCCTTTGCTGTGCAGAAGCTTTTGATTTTGATGAGGTCCCAGTAGTTCATTTTT